>NC_087151.1:38367692-38375192 GCF_035594125.1 Scylla paramamosain | reverse complement strand
CTCCACTTCACCCTAAAGATACAGGACGGAGAAATGCTGAGGAATGCTGTCTTCATGGGAGACTCCACCACCATGCGTGCTAGTAAATTAATGGGAAAGCTAAGCACAACAAATATGTGCAGGGTGGAGGTTTTTCTTATTCGGGACGTGAAATTACAATTACCCCGAGGAAGGGAAGGGAGGAGGAGGAGGAGGAGGAGGAGGAGGAGAAGGAGGAATTCTGGTTGCTATTTCTCTTATTCAGCCCGTAAATTGAATGAGAACACGAGTCGCTTGGTACAAAGATAATTCTCTGAAGAAAAACACAAGGCGTGGGAGTGTTGAAAGATAGACTAAGAGAGAGAGAGAGAGAGAGAGAGAGAGAGAGAGAGAGAGAGAGAGAGAGAGAGAGAGAGAGAGAGAGAGAGAGAGAGAGAGACCTACTCTATCACGTATGCTATCTTTTCATTGAAATAAAAAAAGACTCGTAGTTTAATTAATTTCCATCATTTTCCTTTCATATCTCTTCCCCACACACTCTCTCTCTCTCTCTCTCTCTCTCTCTCTCTCTCTCTCTCTCTCTCTCTCTCTCTCTCTCTCTCTCTCTCTCTCTCTCTCTCTCTCTCTCTCTCTCTCTCTCTCTCAGCTGATACGGGAGCTACCAAGAGACATCGAACTTCAGAGAGAGAGAGAGAGAGAGAGAGAGAGAGAGAGAGAGAGAGAGAGAGAGAGAGAGAGAGAGAGAGAGAGAGAGAGAGAGAGAGAGAGAGAGAGAGAGAGAGAGAGAGAGAGAGAGTTTTTCCCTATGAAATGTCCCACAAGTCACGATCCTCTGTCTTTCTTTCTTCGGAAGGTGACAAAGGAAAAGTTGTATCGTCTCCTTATCATTTATTTTCATCCTCCCGGAAAACAAAAGAAAAAAAAACATTCGTGCTGGAGTTTGAATGATTTGTCTTGTGTTTTCTTTGTCTCCTCTGAAAGAAAACTTCAGTGAAATGACAAATCAGTCAGATTCTACCTTAACATTGAATGACCTACTCTTTCTGTGTAGCTTCAGGAGACAGGAATGAAAGAAAATGAGTGAAGATAGACAGGTACGTGTTGTTCGCTATACCAGGATCATTTACTCTTGTTGACAGTAGCAATATTTTACAGTAACATTTGTGCTGCTTTACTTCCGCTCTCACTGGCTGTTTTGGTTTCCGTCGGAGAGCAAACAGTAGGAGGCGGGTTCACTTCCTGACTCTGACACGTTTTTCACACCAGGAGTTTGAGTTTGCCGACCAAATAGTGTTAGTGGCGGACTCTGGTGGTGGTGGTGGCAGCGGTTGTGAGCTTTGGTGGCGGTGATGGGGAGGGAGCGGTAGAGACCAAGGTAAGGGGGCAGGGTCAGGGAGGAGAAGAGAGAGAACAGGGAAGCTACAACAAAGAGGCGTGAGCTGCATGGCGAGGGAGCGGCAGATGGCGGAGCTCAGGTGTGTTCGGAAGCGCTTGGCGGTCAGGCGGTGCGGGAGGGCAGGCAGGCAGGTGGAGGGGAGCACGGGACTCAGGTGGCGACAGTCTGCACGCAAGGAACGTTTAGCTGCCTCCCAAGCAGTTAGAAAGAGGGTGGACGGCTGCTTTCCTTCACCGCAGCCACTTTTGCAGTGCCTCACTGTGCGGAATGTTAATACTGTAAATTGTCTGCAATACACGTGAAGAAAGGTCTGATTTCCATCTCGACATGGTCAGTGTTGTGTTTACTTACTATGCACCGTGCTTGCCTTGCTCTATGTGTGAGTGATGCCGCACATGGAGAAATATGACGCAACGCAGTGCAATAAAAGCCTTGAGTGGCTGAGCGCGTTTTATTAAATGTGCCGCCTCACTTCTTGCAGCGAGCGAGCTGGGCGAAAATCCGTGAAGCGCGGACCCACTCCAGGCAAAAATTAATGAGCGCCGCCCCCGGGGATTGAACGAGCCAGGCGGGAAAGGGAAATTTTGCCACATCTGTCTGACCTTAGGGAGGAATGTAACGAGGGACTGCGGATATTGGACGGTGGGTTTGGCGCGTCTAGGCTTAGCTGCGTCCCCGGAGGCCTAGGGATCGTTTAACCTTTGTTCATTACGGCGAGAGACACCTGCCGGCCCCGATGAGCTACGCTGGTTGTGGTTCATATGCAAAACTCTACCTGGCACTGGGATAACAAGAATGTTGGTTTGCTTCTCGGTTCGTCGATCAGTCTGTTGATTATTGTTTCCTAATATAGCGAGTTTAACTGTTGTAAAAAAAAAAAAAAATAAATAAATAGAGAAAGAAATAAAATGGTTAGTAAGATTGTCAGTCAGTCAGTGAATCAGTCTGTCAGTTATTTCAATTTATCATGACGCTTTTATTTACATATCGATTTCTCCACTTGTCCGTCTACCTGTAGCTTTTCAGAGTTTGTTACCTTTATCTGTCATCTTACACATCCCTTGTAATTTTCTCAGCTTTATACGTATATCTTTTCATTTATACGTTTATTTGTCCACTCGTGCCTGTGTCTGTATCTGTGTCTGTGTGTCTGTCTGTCCGCAGTGTCAGCAATCAATCCTGGTCGTTGCCTGTTTGTGTGTACGGCTGACCGCCCCTTGATGAGACCCCAATAACAAGAGCAAATGGTGGAGAGAGCTAATTCCAATCAGCCTCATCCCTCTCGTCTTTGCTTTCCTCCTCCTCCTGTTCCTCTTCGTCCTTGTCATCCATTTATACCTTCTCCGTTCTCTTTGTCTCCTCTCCTTCTCCTCTTCCTCGTAATGTCTATTCCCTCCTCCTCCTCCTCCTCCTCCTCCTCCTCCTCCTCCTCCTCCTCCTCCTCCTCCTCCTCCTCCTCCTCCTCCTCCTCCTCTTACGTCCTTTATTATGACAACTATTGCTGTCCCTCTCGGCCCACTTATAATCTACTGTAGTCTCGCAGTGACCGCACGTGGCTGCTCTACTTTCATTACACAAACGGAAGGTGTCCCCAGCCCCGCCACTCTCCGTAGCCGGGCGCCTTCTCCGCCCCCCACCCTGCTAAATCCTTTGAAGGGAACTAAATCCTCTTACCTAAGAGGAATTATTTATAGTAGGTACTCGGCTGGGACAAGGTTGGGAAGAGGAGGGTTTAGGGTTTCAACATACATCCCATAAATGAGATTCTGTGAGGTATGAGGGAAAGATGCAGGCTGATTTTGTTTAGGTGATAGAGGGAGTGTACTGTAGGATTGTAGGAGTTTCAGGGCACCTCCATCCTTGTATTAGTTCTTTTAGGTTTCCTAAGAATAGCTTTCCATTTGCTTTTGCTTTTCATATTTTTTTATTTTATTTTATACGTTTTTTGCTATTGATCTGCCTCCCTTCTGCTAGTAGTGATTAATATAAGTTTAATGTAGCGGTGTTGGTGAGTTTTTCTCGTCTTTATATATTATTATAGCAAGGACTCATGGTGATCTAGCTGTGGTGTTTATGTGCTGGAGGAAAGGCTGAATTCTGTTGTCGCGTGAAGCGTTTTCAAGGAAGAGACGGACAGCAATAGAAGAAATAGAAACCTAGAGAAAAATACGTCTTCTTCCGATAACTTTTCCTTCTCTTGTTTTTCCTCCTCTTCCTCCTCCTCCTCCTCCTCCTCCTCCTCCTCCTCCTCCTCCTCCTCCTCCTCCTCCTCCTCCTCCTCCTCCTCTTCCTCCTCCTCGTCGAACAGTTTCTTTCTCTAGCTCAGCGAAGTAATTCCCTTGAAGAACGCTGCTGAAAAATAATCGGAAAATGAAAACAGTCACTAAGGATCTCGTCGACGCGTCTCGATCCGGGCGACTATAAATTTTCGGAGCAATAAATCCCTGGCCTCGACCCGACCACCTGCCTCCTTACCTCCCCATCTCCCTCTCCCGCTCTCTTCCGCCCTCACCTTCCCTACTACCTTATTCAGGTACCCTAGCCCTCTCAGTTCCCTTCCTCTGTTTCTTTTCTATATTCTCTCTCTCTCTCTCTCTCTCTCTCTCTCTCTCTCTCTCTCTCTCTCTCTCTCTCTCTCTCTCTCTCTCTCTCTTAACTATGTCTCTGCATCTCCACTTAATTTTCTTTCTGTAGTGTTCCTGTTCTGCTTTCTTTTTCTTAGTTTTTATTGTTGTTGTTGTTGTTGTTGTTATGATGGTGGTGGTGGTGGTGGTGGTGGTGTTGGTTACTCTTTCTTGTTCTTGTTCCTCCTCTGTTTCTTCTTTTCTTCTTTTTCCTCCTCCTTCTCCTCTTCCTCCCCGCCAATACCGATAACTGATGTATTGTGGGTGAGGGGGACTCGGAGCGTCTAAAGAGATTGATATATAAGATAAAATATCGATTTGGAGGAAAATTTGTGTGGCATATATGTACATGAGAGAGAGAGAGAGAGAGAGAGAGAGAGAGAGAGAGAGAGAGAGAGAGAGAGAGAGAGAGAGAGAGAGAGAGACTTCCCATTGCAATTAAGTGATGTCTTACTCTTCATATAGTAAAATGAGGAAATAAGGATGAAAAAAAGTAGAAAATTGTGCATTAATATCTTCATTCTTGTATCCCTTTCGCTGGTAAACTATGAGACTATTTCTGTTTCTCTTTTTTCTTCCTACGACTTGAACCGTTTCCAGAGTGAAGTGTCAAGATAACTTTGCAACTAAACTTTTTTGGAATATGCTTTTGTAACTGATTTTCTGGGAGTAGCGTAATGGGACGGATTTTTTTCTCTTTTTTCCTTTTGATAAATTAAATAGATTAGCAAATAAAAAAAAATAAGTAACTCTGCAATTAAAACTCTGCTAGAATGTTCATGCTTTAGTAATTAACATTTTTGGGAGTGGCGTGAAGGAACTTCTAGAATATTTATGCGCTTGGATAGTTTCAGTGACTGGGACAATTTAAAACAGATAAACAAATGAATAATTAAATTTACCAGTCTTCTAGAATATACTTCGTTAATTAATTTTCTGGGAGTAACATATTTTGAGAGATTTCTTTGCTCATGTTTATGACGTTGGATAAATTAATTGACTTACAAACAAACAATAAATAAATAGCATTGCAGCTAAATTGACAGACTTCTACAATGTACTTCGTTAATTAATTTTCTGGGAGCAGCATAATGTGAAAGAATTCTTGTATATTATTTTTGTGCCCTTGTATAATTTCATTGACTTGTAAACAATAAATAGATAAATAAGTTAAACAGGTGATGAAGCATAAAACTATCGTGATCTGAGTTGCAATCAGTTAATATGAGGAGGAGGAGGAGGAGGAGGAGGAGGAGGAGGAGGAGGAGGAGGCGAGGCAGACACCACACCAGGGAGGGGAAATAACGAAGTCGCCGCAAAATTAGCAAATTGTTTCAGTCCACCTTGATGTGACAGACTTTCTCTCGGGAAATCAAGTCTAATTCTCTAGATCCGCCTTCGTGGGATTTGTTACTTACGGAAGGAGGGATGTCACTGTTGTCGCGGCGAGTTACTCTGTTATATTATCTGCTATAGGTTAGGGTTTGTTGTAGGCATAAGGTTTAGGTGAGATTTACGGTGAGCTCCGTCCCCTTGACATATTGTGTGTATGGTTCTTGTGGTTTGATGGGGGCCTTGCCATTTGATATTCAGCGCTTTGGATTCGTGGTTAATGAGTAATGCTTTGAACCAGTAGTTATTCTCTCTCTCTCTCTCTCTCTCTCTCTCTCTCTCTCTCTCTCTCTCTCTCTCTCTCTCTCTCTCTCTCTCTCTCTCTCTCTCTCTCTCTCTCTCTCTCTCTCTCTCTCTCTCTCTCTCTCTCTCTCTCTCTCTCTCTGTGTGTGTGTGTGTGTGTGTGTGTGTGTGTGTGTGTGTGTGTGTGTGTGTGTGTGTGTGTGTGTGTGTGTGTGTGTGTGTGTGTGTGTGTGTGTGTGTGTGTGTGTGTGTGTATGTGAGATTTCAGCAAGCGGACCATCAGTACAATGCAAGGTTTTCTTTCATGGGAAATTTTTAATCTAGCTTTGAATGAAAAGCTAAAATTTATAAAGCTTCACGTTTCATAGCTCTTACGCATTTACTTTCTTTATCGTTTCTCATATATCTATGAGTAAATCCGTGCCGGCAGTATGATAGCCTTATATCTGCATCTTTCGTTATAGAAACAAGTAAAATTAAGTTCTTGATTTAGCTGTTGGCTTGCTTGTAATGGGTGTGAGTTGAGACAGGTGCAGATGACCAAGCTCGCTGGAGGAAACTTAAAAGGGCAGTTAAAAGAAGAAAAAATGGAATTATTAACCTTCCTTTATCAAGTTGTTGGCGTTAAGTCATTAAGGAGCTTTAAAAGAAGATTAGACACTTGTATGGAAGGAAACAGTAGATGGACATAGGTTGGTACGTTTCATACAGGGACTGACAAGTTTTGGTTTGATGGCTTCTTGCAACTTCCATGATTTTTTTTTTTTTTTTTTGTTCTTATGTTTTTTCCTTTTTTTTTATGTACAATCCATAATTTCTAATAATTGAAGGGCTCATGCAGTAACTTCTTTCCTACAACACTGTTCATATTCCTTTAGTGCTGTTAATATTATAGATCTCTATCTGTACTGCTTGTCTTCACTCTAAGTTACTCCTATATCTTGTTCATAATAGAGTGTATCGACCGAAAGGTACCTACATAAGTAGGTACCTTACATAACCTTACATACCTTACATACCTTACATAACAGCGTTTCTTTTTAGTCTCCCCTTGTATTTGCATTTCCATGAGAACCTCAAAGGCTCAAACATAGTTCAAGGTTACTGACTGTCTTGCTTAAATACTTCAACCAGTACATTCCTTAAGACGTATCCGAGTAAACTGCAGGAGATGAAAGATTAACGTTTCCTTCCGGTGGATACATTAATGTATACTTTCTGCTTCCTGTTATTTAGGAAGTGGCGGAACATTTTATAAGAGGTTTCGATCTGAAGTT
This sequence comes from Scylla paramamosain, assembly GCF_035594125.1. Classification (NCBI taxonomy): domain Eukaryota; kingdom Metazoa; phylum Arthropoda; class Malacostraca; order Decapoda; family Portunidae; genus Scylla; species Scylla paramamosain. The sequence goes on along the minus strand of NC_087151.1, from coordinate 38,368,281 downwards.
CCAATACTTTAAATTGTGGCGTCAATATGTCGTGTATGAGCTTGGCACGCGTTCTTTGAGATGCAGATTATTATTATGCTGTCCATGAGTATGGCGTGGAGGAGCAAAAACACTTTTTTAGGAAGCAGAGAGAGAGAGAGAGAGAGAGAGAGAGAGAGAGAGAGAGAGAGAGAGAGAGAGAGAGAGAGAGAGAGAGAGAGAGAGAGAAAGGATACATACATACATATACATATACATACACACATACGTACGTACGTGCATACATATATACACGGAGACAAACACAAACGTAGCAAACAAAGGCAGACAGACAGACGAACATACTACAGGCGAGCGGCGGACATAAAATATAGAGACAGAGAAATATAGTCTCCCCATTTGTAGAAAAAAAAAAAACAACTACTACTACTACCAAAAAAAAAAAAAAAAAAACCCTTTTATACACCACCACCACCACCACCACCACCACCACCACCACCACGACCACCACGACTCCCCCCACCGTCACCATCAACAGCAACAAAAACAGTGGCATCATTCCCAACCAAAATAACACCAGAGAACACCAACAGCAATAGGAGCATCAGCA
>NC_087151.1:38360192-38362692 GCF_035594125.1 Scylla paramamosain | reverse complement strand
CCACCGTCAGTACACCTCTAGGTCCATTGACTAGGCATGCCTCGGCTACCGTTGGCGGAGAGGAAGTACTCTGCGTGGCTTTGTCTGAAGAGGAACCCAACCCGTTGCAACAAAGACTTACATCGAACAGCGTGCAGGACCGTGGTGACCACCAACAACTAGGCCCAACGGAGACAGGAGAATGACCTCCTTGCCATGCTCTGTGGCTCTGACCAGCAAGACCTAGTGGACCTTTGTCAAGGAGAGGCAAGGCACTATTCACAAGGAAGCCATCCCTCCCCTCACTGAGCAGGATGGCACCAAAGCAACTAGCAGCAGGGAGGAGGCAGTGTTACTGGCCTACCTCTTTTCCGCCAAGATGTCAGCCACTGACCGCACCAGGCCTCCTCCACATCTGGCTCAGGAATGTGCTTAAACAGTGGCAGTGGTGGAGGTGACGGAGGAATGAGTGGAGCGCCTCCTCAGACAGGTGGATGACGTTAGCTCACAGGTGCTGCGACATTGCTCCAGTGAGCAGGCAGGACCTCTTTCGATGGTGTTTGCGGCCTGTGTCGAGGAAAGCACATGGCCAACAGCCTTATGGAAGGAGGCTTGCATGGTGCCGGTACACAAGAAAATCTCCAGATTTGAACTTGCAAACTACAGACCCATCTCTCTCCTGTCTGTGGTTGGCAAAGTCTTCGAGAAGACGGTTGTTGAGGTCATCAATCGCTATCTCTAAGACAACACCCTGCTATCCGACCAGCAGATCGGATTGATCTGGCAGATACACGTCAGATCTCCTCATGCTCCTCTCCAGGGATTGGCAAAACTCCATGGATAACGGCCTGGACACCCTTGTTGTTGCCCTCGACATTGGAAGTGCCTTTAACTGAGTTTAGCACGCGGGCTTGCCGGAGAATCTAGCCAAAGGCGTTCACAGATGCTGATGTTGAGCGTCGTCGTGAATATGGTGAAGTCGTGAGGTCCAAGGACCTCCCAATGGGGATCTATACATCGACGACCTTCTCAGGAGCCTGCCAGTATTCTCTGCGCTTGCCAACAACTGGACACTCTCTTGCTCTTACTCTCGCCAAGACAGCCAGAGAGCGGTTGCTGACGTCAGCCAGGAATTATGCTCGCTACAGGAGTTGGGAAAGAGCTGACAGGCGAGCTATGCCCAAAGAAGAGCCAGGCAATGATAATCTCTCGGTCCTCGGCAGCCTCTCAAGCTGTCAAGGGGAGTTTGATGTTCTGCTCCGTCATCCTCTCACTCCAGGATCATTTTAAAATCCTTGAAGCTGACCTGAGCCGAGAATTATTATTTCATCGCCATCTCCAACATGTTGCCCGCCAAGCTTCCCTTCGTGTCTTCGTTTTACACAGAGTTTCCGGGACAAGCAAGGGATTCTGCTGCTCTACAAGGACGTACCTGGAGTACGGAGCCATATTCTGGATGTCCAGTGCAGCCAAACACCTGCACAGGTTGGACAAGGTGGAGCGACGTGTACAACGGCTGCTGGAGGACAGAGACCTGCATCCGCCATCACCAGAAAACATGACGCCTCAGGACCCTCTGGAGCACCGGCGGGACATCGTTGCACTGGTGGTGTTCCACAATGCCCAGGTCAAAGGAGTGCTACATCTGGCCAGACTGAGGCTCTTTCGCGATTGGCTCTGAGAGATACGAGAACGGTGCTCTCCATCCACGAACAGGTCGGCGTGCCAAGGTCACGCGTCAGGCAACACTAATGGACCTTCTGCAGAGTCTCCCGCCTGTGGAAAATGTTCACCGCCGCAGTGACTTCAGTGCGGGGAATGTCGACCCAGCAGGTGAAGGTGGCAGCGCACAGGCGGCGAGGGACACTCCACACACCAGTAATACTTTAAAATACCAGTGGAATTAAAAAAAATAGCTTTTGAAATAGTATCACTTGAAAAGTAACTATTTAAGCCTATCAGAACACAATAGAACACGAATGACACAAAAGTGTATATACGAGTATTAAACCTTTTATGTATGTTTTTTATGTAAATAATAAGTACAATTGTACTATTGTACTATTGTATGTTTAGAGAGAGAGAGAGAGAGAGAGAGAGAGAGAGAGAGAGAGAGAGAGAGAGAGAGAGAGAGAGAGAGAGAGAGAGAGGGGGGGAAGAGGGAGAAAGGGATGGGAGAGAGGGAGAGAGGAAGGAGGGAGAGGGAGAGGGAGGGGGAGAAGGAGAGGAAAAGTTAGGGGGAGGGAAAGAGGAGGGGAGGGGGAGGGGAAGAGGGACAGGGGAAGGAGGGAGAGGGAGAGAGGGAGAGAGGGGGGACGAGGGAGAGGGAGAGAGGGAAGGAGAGAGGGAGGGGGAGAGGGAGAGGGAGGGAAAAAGGGAAGGGGGGAAGAGATTTATATATTATTAATATATTATTTTATTTATTTATTATTAATAGGAGATGCACTTGTAAGAACCCGGCATTTCATGTTTGAGAGAGAGAGAGAGAGAGAGAGAGAGAGAGAGAGAGAGAGAGAGAGAG
>NC_087151.1:38267692-38355192 GCF_035594125.1 Scylla paramamosain | reverse complement strand
GTTTCCAAACAGGCGGTTATGAAGAACAGATAATCCGGCAGTGAAAGAGTTAATGACCGTCAGCGCCACGACACGATGGAGGGTGTGATGAAACGCTTTCCGCTCCAGAGGCTTCGGATTTCGCGGCGTTTAGAGCGCGAGAGTCGTCCATCACGAGTGTTTGGGTGCTGTCGTGGCGGCGGTCTGGGTATGAAAAGAGACAAGTGTGGTGTATTGAGGCGCGTACCGGAAGTGACGACGGAATGCCTCCACAGTCAACACAAAGCAGTTCTTAGGAAGAAGAGCAAGGAGATTAAATGTAGCCCAGGGTTTGGGGTTAAAATGAGACTTCGAGTATGTTAGAAAAGTATAACGGTACTCATAAAAGGCGGTTCTGTCGAGTACACTATTTAAAAGTTGTATTCTTTGGATTTCAAAGAAGGCTTGTGAGCGAAAAAAAAAAGTGCACAGGTAGGTATAGGTAAATAGATAGTTAGATGGATAGATAGATCGGTAGGTAGGTAGGTAGGTAGGTTGTAAGTAGAGAGATAGATAAATAGAAAGGTAGATAGATAAATAGATATATAGATAGATAGGTAGGTTGGTAGAAATAGCGAGAGGGATAAGTAAATATATAGATAGATAGAGTTATTCACCATATAATCACATCGCATGTACAATACAACACTGACAAATACAACAAAAGCACATACTTGTATAGAAAAGTGTGAATCATGAGGGACCACCGCAGCCACACAACATTTACCAGGTCGCGAAAGTTTCGTCTGGGTCCCTGGCATGACTCACCAGATCCAGACGTAATACTCCTTAATGCTCGGCGTGGCGGTGCATTGGCATATTTATTTAGCCTGAAAGCTCAAAACTTTTCCTTTCCATTAGGATTTCAATCTCACATGGAAGACTTCAGAACTTACAGTCATAAAGCGCATGTATACTACTCTTCCATTACTCTTCTCGTAAAAATATAAAAAAATGTGAAGGAAGTTGCAGGAAGCCATCAGGCCTGTACGTGGCAGTCCCTGTATAAATTATGCTTACTTCAAAGTCTGCTCACGCCCTACCACTCCATGCGCGACTCTCTTATCATATCAGTGCACTCTCTCGATGGTATAGAGAGAACTGATCTGCTAGATACTCATACTTACACTCTTCTTGCAAAAAAAAAAAAAAAAAAAAAAAAATAAATAAATAAATAAATAAATAAAAATAAATAAATGATAATAATATATCCTTCATGTTTTTTTTCGGATTAAATAGATACATAATAAATAAAATCATTTCTCATATTAAAGAAAGAAGAAATAGGTACATAAGAAGCACGACAGGAAAAATAATTACATATCAATCATATTTGTTACTCCTCATATCCAAGAAAACAGCGGGAGTAACAGCAACCTAAATATTGCGGTAGGAACACGAGAATCAATCCTGGCTACTGTTTATTCAGATTAAAGAAAGTAGAGACAGTCAGTAGAAATAATTGTCCGTCTGGGTAGTGTGTGTAAACTGAATGTTTCCTGGAAGGTTGAAAGCATCCCAACAGAAATTAAAATGATGAGTAAAGAAGAGTAGGAATATTTTAGTGGTCTGAGGGCGCCCCAGGAAGGATACTAAGAGGATTGCTCTTCATGGAGGTGAAAAAGTTTTCCAACTCCACTGGGAGTAAGAGGAGGAGGAGGAGGAAGAGGAGGATGAGCAGGATGTGGAAGAGGAGAATGAAGAAGAGGAGGATGAGGATGAAGTGGAAGAGGAGGGGGAGAAGGAGGAGGAAAAGGAAGAAGGAGGGCTAGAAAAGAGAGAGAGAGAGAGAGAGAGAGAGAGAGAGAGAGAGAGAGAGAGAGAGAGAGAGAGAGAGAGAGAGAGAGAGAGAGAGAGAGAGAGAGAGAGAGAGAACAAAAGGTAAATTGAGAAAACAAATGGAGTGAAAGAAAGAACATGCAAAAAAAAAAAAAATGTGTGCACTTATGTGTGTGTGTGTGTGTGTGTGTGTGTGTGTGTGTGTGTGTGTGTGTGTGTGTGTGTGTGAGTGTGTGTGTGTGTGTGTGTTTGTGTTTTAGAAGAGGAAGTGATAATTATCCATATACTCGTATTATATAAGGAATAAAAAAAGAAACTCATTGCATAGTGTCTGATTATCTATTTATCTGAGCATCCATTCACCTACGTATTTTACCTGCGTATATAAAGCACGTCCCATTTGTGCCCAAACCGTACAGGCAATCCCCCGTGAGCCGGCCCTCGTTAAGGCGGTCTATTTATCTGAACCACTCGTAAAATTCATTAGCCGGGTAATCCGCGCACTAATTACCCTTCGAGTGCAATAGAGGATAAGGCAGGTACAGGCTTTCTGCGGCAGAATTTATGTATAGTGAGAGAAAAGGCCGCTGCTAGGAATGTTCGTGGGTGTCTTAAGAACATAAGAATACGAGGAGTGGTGAGGGAAGGCATTAGGCCTACACGTGACAGTCCCTTTATAAAATATGCCCACCTACTATTTCCACCTCTCATCCTCATTCATTATTTCGTCTTGTCTTCTTTTAAAGTTTCCTAGTGAATCAACACTAACAGCCAGATTACTGTGTCTGTTCAATTCATCTACCATTATATTTACGTACGTCTCGTCTTGGCCACGCGCTGCAGGCGACAACAGACTACACTGGACACCACCACACAGGCCACCACCGCCACCTCGCTTCTCAGGACTGGCGACTTTAAAGTAACTATGTGAGGGCTTCATTAATCTTCCCTGGCAAGTTTCTGGGCGATATCCCGTAATTCTCGCCATTTATCATCGATGTGCCTCCATTTTCTGGTCCCAAATGCTTCGGTGTTTCCTTGAGTCCAGCCACATTCTTGCAGAACACGCTGTTTGGTGCCATGTTCACTCCTGCTCTGTTGTTTATTGTTGCAGATGAGGTATAGTGAAAATCCTTATGAGACCAGATAGTAGTTGTAGTAGTAGTAGTAGTAGCAGTAGTAGTAGTAGTAGTTGTAGTAGTAGTAGTGGTTATAATAATAATAATAATAATAATAATAATAATAATGATAATAGTAATAATAATAATAATGATAATGATAATGATAATAATCACAATAATAATAATGAAATGAAATTAATTAACTTAAGACATAACCGCCAAAGACAAAATATTTTAATGCAACAACAAACAAACAAAAAAAACAATCAAATAAAGAGATCAAATAATGTACTGTAGGGCAAAATCCTCCTAACTGAAATGAAACATGAAAACATTTGCAGAAAAAAAAGGAATAACCAGGTGTTCGCACGAAATTCACCTGTAACGAGGCAGAACTCTGATATTAAGAACGGAGTGTCCTTTCAGTTACCCAATGCACAATTACAACAGTCAGATGCGAGGCCACGTGGTGCTCTTCCACAGCTGTTTAAGTTTGCCGGCGGGTTTGTCTTGTGCCACTGATGTGATTATTATTGCATCAAAGGCGCCTCTCACGGGAAGGAGCTTGGGCAAACTGATGCTCTAATTGGAGACTAATTACTGAGGCTGCCACGTAACACGTCTTTGGTGGCTGGCGTCCTCCAGCGCCTCTCCGGACGTGGACTTTGCTGGAAATATAATGTCAAATAAAGGATAGTGTGCCTGGCATGCAGGTGACCTTTATAATCAAATAGGTGCCTTTCTGTCTATCTCCGTCTTTGGCTGTCCGTCTGTCTGTCTGCCTGCTTGTTTGTCTGGTTGTCTGTTTGTCTGTCTCTTTGTTTGTCTGTCTTTCTGTCTGGGTGTCTGTCTGTCTGGGTGGGTGTCTGTCTGTCTGTCTGTCTGTCTCTTGTCTGTCTCTTGTCTCTCTCTTGTCTCTCTCTCTCTCTCTCTCTCTCTCTCTCTCTCTCTCTCTCTCTCTCTCTCTCTCTCTCTCTCTCTCTCTCTCTCTCTCTCTCTCTCTCTCTCTCTCTCTCTCTCTCTCTCTCTCTCCTTTGCACCAGTGGACTCGGGGAACACTTCAGGGGCGAGATGAAACAGACAGCACTCAGTCTCTGCCGTGAGTTTATATCAAGCGATCCCTCTCACCTGTGTCTAATGGCTTAAATTGCTGCCGTGTTGAAAGCTGCACCGAATTGCTCTTTGTATGTTTGTACTGCCTCCGGGAAGGTGTCGCGCGCTCCGGGGCTGGTGGTGGATAACATTATACTCGCTATAACCTTCTGGCTGCTCCTGGCAGTGATATGGCACTGGTTACTTCTCTTGAATAATCATACGATTTTTACCGAACAATCGACTGCTACTGACAATGATATAAAACTATTATTTTATCTGATTTTACTCAGTAGAAATTAAAGTATAGGCATTTCATATGTTGAAATTATGCGAAAAATTTATACTTCAACGTTATATTAATCCTCTGCACTATTTCACTGTTGATAAATTAAAGTAAATTGATTCTTTATGCTAAAATGATGTGGAAAATCTGTCTCAATGTTTTGTCAATCATGCTGAATCTGGTGGTCTTTTTTTTTATTTTCTCATGTGGGATTATATTTGACTGTTACTGGCAATGATATGACAGTTGTTATTTCACTTAAGTAATACTGCTTGATTTTACTGAGCAGAAATTAGACTATAGCAACTTTTTATGTTGAATGTGTGCTTGAAATTTATAATACAGTGCTTTATTATCCTCTGTGAATCAAATTTTTTTTTTTTTTTTAGTTGTGTGAGGCAAGATTAGAGAATTTTATGAAGTCGATCTTTGTTCTGTTAAATTAATTTATCTTTTGTGACTAGTAAGATCCTCTGGATATGTGTCTTGAAAATAATTCCTCAATCAATCATATCAGCTAAAATGAAAGTGAATTGATTTTCAGTTATTTTTATGTGGCTTAATTTGCTTTTAATTTCAGAAAAGATATCACAATAAACTTTTCGTTTTTTTTTTTTTTTGACTCAAGGTACACCTTGCTGTAATTAATTGTTCTCCTGATTAAGATAACCAGCAGTGAAATATCTAACTATCTATCTATCTATCTATCTATCTCTCTATCTATCTATCTATCTATCTATCTATCTATCTATCTATCTATCTATCTATCTATTTATATATATATATATATATATATATATATATATATATATATATATATATATATATATATATATATATATATTTTTTTTTTTATGATATCTGAACACAGATGTCGCTGGAACCTCCGGGATTTTCAAATGCAAAACTCGCTTGCAGAAACCAGTATAACTTTTTCCTTTACACATTTGCAAGTAAATCATCATTAATTACTCTTATACTATCAACATTTTAATGTAGTCGTTAGAACCTTTCATTAATTTTTAAACGAAAGAAAAAAAAAAAAAACACATAGTAATAGTTGAATGTGTGTTTATTTCCTGATTTTAACTGATAAATAATGAGTCCATGTATTTGCTGATACTTATTAAAAATAGGCGTGCATCGTTAAAATTAAATTCAGTAACAGTTATATGTTATTTCTGACAGATATAGCACAGTTCTTACAAATAATTCTTCACACTTTTCATTTCCCGAGTCACACGCCGCTCACTCAATACCACCCAACCTGCAGCTTCTCTTTCACTTAATGGAGAGCAATGCCCAAAGCGACTTGCTGCTCAACACAATATTGCCTTGTTGTCCAATCAGAGCAATATTGACAAACTGCCGTCCTCAGCACCAACTGCCTTTCTGCATGTAGCCGATACTTCACTGAGGCTAATTACCGCCCACTGTCCCTCACACAATGCACCCACTCCGCCACCCACGGCCCGGTAGTGTTGCCAGGAATGGGCGCCGGCGACACTGCATTCACTATGTATTCACTGCTGCCTCCCTACCCTTGCTGACGAGAGAGAGAGAGAGAGAGAGAGAGAGAGAGAGAGAGAGAGAGAGAGAGAGAGAGAGAGAGAGAGAGAGAGAGAGAGAGAGAGAGAGAGCGAGAGGGGGGGCGGCAGACAAACAGATAAATAGTCAGACGAAGGTCCAGAGAAATGCAGAATAGAAGAAATACAGGGGAAAAAAAAAGGCTTCCGCCTTTTTTTTTTTTTCGTTGGTTGCCAATACCTTGTGTGTTAAATTTATTGATTGCACATTAATCCACTTTCCGGGTTTGAAAAAAAAAAATGCAAAAAAAATGCCATGTGTTATAAACTAAAGTTTTTTTTTTTAATTCTCAATACTCTAAATATTACAAAGTATTATTTAGATTATAAGTGCCTTGGTTCCCTTTGCATCACTTGGCAGGGACAGGATGAATGGGCCTCGTGCAGGTGACTCTTTCAGAACAACTCGGCAAAGTGCTGAAATACTGAAATGCGATAAATGCTCAGAAGCTGACGGGACTTAGTGTAAATGGAGGTTTTCCTGACGACTACACCAGCGCGACGGCTACTACTTTGACTTGACCATCACCGCCTCCCTCGCTCGTCCCATCATGTAGTTACTGTTGAAAGCAATTTAGCGAATACGAGCAACGTTATTGTGCACCATCAGTCCCAAAACCCAATTTGCTGTCACAGCTTCCGGTAAATGCTCTGATTGAAACGGGAACACATCGTAATTTGTAAATCGATTCTGCAACGTTAATTGTCCAGCATTTAAAGGCACTGGTTGCAAGTGGAGTTGTAAAGTGAGGGAAGAATGGAGAGGTGTTCGCTGGATACAGAGTGGCGAGGTGTGCAGTGGAAAGAAGGTTTTCAGAGCTACGTGACAAAGAGGCTAACACTCAGCTTCCTCTCGGCTCCGGGTCCGATGCTTTGTACCAGTGCTGCTCTCATGCACCTCTTCGCCGCCTGTGTATATCTCACCTGAAAGAACGGAAACCAGCGAGACACGTATTCGTGACTAGACAAAAGTAATTTTAAGAGTTGTCTTGCTGTTTAATAACACTATGTAATACAATTTTTTGTCTTTGACAAGCAAGTGTTATTTTTCCAATTCTTTTCATTGCAAAACAATAGAAAATGTCCATTATTCCCGTCAAACTTTGCTTTTGTGGCTTTTAGAATGATTTTTTGCCCCAAAATAGCTAAATTTCACCATTTTTCCGGATGCTGTCACAGAGAACTTCTTTGCTATTATCTTGATGAATTAACCACATATGTAGCAGAATGCATCTGAAGAATGATTGCAGCTTCTTGATGCCATTTCACCTCTTGTGATGTGTCTTCTCAGGCAGCCAAAGCAGAACTGATTGGTGGTCTGCAAGCCCCTTCTTTTATATTGTCAAGCAGTACTCTAGAATATTCTTAGTCTTTCCAGAATGTGTTCCAGAATGTTCTCAATCTTTCTAGAATATTCTTGAAGCTACTTTAGAATATTCTGAATCATTTTTGTAAATTCTTGTAGATTCTAGAAAATTCTTGATACTTCTACATATTTCTACTGAATTCTAGAAAGTTCTAGAATATTCTGGAAATGTTTACATTGAATAGAATGTTCTAAAATATTCTAGAAACTTCTTAAAGTGTCTGGTAGAACATTCTGGAAGATTTGAGAAGATTTCTGAAATGTAAACAAATTCTTCTAAATATGAAAAATTTCTTGCTAGATCTGGTCAGTTCAAGAATGATCTTATTAAAATTAAAAATCTTTAGAACATTTTATATTCTTCCTTTCATTGTTTTAACTTATTTGGAACATTTCAAAAGCAATTAGATAAGCAATTGAGATTTTGTAAAGATCTTTACCTGACATGAAAACCAATAGTAACCCAGACTATAATGAAGTAAGGCAAAAATGTAAATTCGTTGTTCTAACCACAAAAGCAAAGTTTTAGCATCAAAATAACTTTTTTCTATTTTGTTTAGATGGAAATAACTAGGAAATTATGGTTTGGGGCCAAGTGCAAGACACAAGTGAAATTTTGTTACATAGTGTAATGGCTCTTTATATTATTGGTATCAAATCGTTAGTATTATTTTTTTTCCAAGTATCCAATGTTTCAATTTGTGCGTATCAAAATTACCATATATGTGTTTGATCTTCCTTAGCGACAAAAATATTACATGGATATATTAAAGAGGATATTTGATCAATTTATGGATGAGGATGGCAGATGGGAAGTTTTAGGTGCTCGTGAGCAGATTGGCGTAGGGTGTTCCAACTGGCTCTTTGCAGTTGTCTTATTTTCTTATGTTGTTATGGACACAGATGTCATTTTGCATTTACTTGCAATCCAAAGAGACATGGCCAATCAGAATGTCTGCAGAAATGCTGATGTGAGTTCTGCACTTGATCCACTTTTACTGCTGCTGTTGATGCTGCTACTACTACTACTACTACTACTACTACTACTACTACTACTACTACTACTACTACTACTACTACTACTACTACTACTACTACTACTACTATTACTACTACCGGTGCTACTACTACTACTACTACTACTACTACAACTAATGATAATAATTATCATTATTATCATTTATAATAATAATTATTATAATTATAAACTTAGTTTTATATTCTAGTTTTCTTCTGCTTCTTTTCTTCCTTTTTTCTTTATTCTTGTTCTTCTTGTTCTTCTTGTTCTTCTTGTTCTTGTTCTTCTTCATTATCATTATCTTTCTTTTTTCTTCTTCTTCTTCTTCCATTTATTATTGTTATTATTATTATTGTTGTTGTTGTTGTTATTATTATTATTATTATTATTATTATTATTATTATTATTATTATTATTATTATTATTATTATTATTATTATTATTATTATTATTATTATTATTATTATTATTATTATTATTATTATTATTATTATTATTATTATTATTATTATTATTATTATTATTATTATCTGAATTCATGATGCTGATTAAACACCATATCTTCTCCCTTCCTCCTCATTTTCTTCTCCAAACACGATAAACATTTTCTCCCCGGTGAATGAGCGGAAATGGAGAGAAAATAGTTCTCCTGAAAGTGTAAAGGTTGACACACGTGTGGCGGAAGTGTTGGTAAAGAGGGAGAGAGACGAGAGAGTCCCTGAGGCGAAGGGATACTAAATTCACTTGAAAAGCATGAAAATAACGAGAGCAAAAGTGACAAACGTACTAAAGATGTAAATGTGCAGAAGGGAGGGAACCAAACCGCTTCAACAGTTTTAAAAATGCGTCCATCACTGCCGCTTGATTATGTATAGAAAAATTGCGAAGACTCTTGGTAATATTAGTCATAGGTATACTGTAGAGTCCTCAAGTATATAAGACTCGAAGAAATGGGACAAATTTTGCTGTCGCCTGGAAACTCGTATACCGTGCTTCCCGAGGTGCGTCCGCCGCCGTCCTGCAATCACCATCACCTTGAGGGACATGCAAAGTGGACCTGTCTCGCTACTATAAGTAAAAATAGGTAATATGGTTCTCACTCTTTACGTTGTTTCGTGTGTGTTTGGGGAGGAGACGGATGTTTGTTTTAAGGATATCCTACCAGTCTGTTCCCCACCAACTGCTGTCAACAAACCTGCTTTTTATAGAATGAATGTACCGTGGTTATTATGTTCATGTTTCTTTTCGCGTGCAAGTTTCCCAAAGCACAAAGAGAAGCACAGTCACAGGGTAGGCGCTGAAGTGTGGCTACTTGTGACAGTTGGAGAAGTGAGGGAGATGAGGCAATCTTAGTGAGCCTGAGTGGTATAATACAAACATCCGTCCATAGTGCCTTAGTGCATCTCTCCTCTCTCATATTTATTCATTGAATTACCATAATGAATCTAGTACACGTTTCCTAAAGTGTAAGAAAAAAATAACTTGCGTGTAGGTAAGACAGTGATTATCAAACTGTTTGGCGCCTAATCCTAGATAGGTACGTGTTCTTAAATTTGCGCTTTTAATGTAGCATGCCCCCACTACTCTAACTATGTATACACAGGGGTTCAATGCCTACAGAAACAGAGCAGCAACTGATATGGGAAGGTTGGCATGCCTGGCTGTGGTTTGTTCGTGAGATTTGAACCACTCAAGGATTGTTTCATAACTCCGATCCTAAAACATGCCATATACTGCCAAGAATGTTGGACTCGGCGGCACGCAGACATGATCTGCAGACGGCATGCTAAGACTCGGGTGCTCACGTAACACCACCACGAGGACCAGGTCGATTGTGTGTTTTAGGTGATATAGTACAGTCTCTTTATATATCACACCCTTTCGAAATTCGCAGCAGGCCATTGTTTATGAACGTAACTCCTTTCAAAAACTATAACACTTGCTAACGTATGTAATATCACGCTGGTTGGTGATTTATGGCGTGCACCTGACAGCAGGGCTACCAACGTGTATTAAGTGGGGCATTACTTTTTGTTCCGTGGTGTTAGAATGATTGGTGTTTATAAGTACACCGGTACATTTTTTTTTCTTTTGCCGTGTGTACCATTAATGCATCAATTAACAACAAAGTTTGAGAACCACTGAGGTAAGGGGATGTTATCTAGTGTTCATGCAATATTATCGGTGACCCTTGGAGACACCAACACAAAACTGTGGCCAAGGGCTAAAACAAGTGCTATGAACATAATGGTCCTTGTCAAAGGCCGCGTGCGAGTAGTATTAGTTGGTGAACGACGCTCATCCGTTTCGACACAGCAAAGCCTCGGGTTTGAGGAGTCATGAAACACTACTGACGGAGAACACACTACATGTCTAGAGGTTCGCTTCTGTAGAGCTAGATCACATGGTTTGTAGCGGCGGTGACTTCTATTTCTGAATCATTAAGGGAGTCCTGATGATAGTGATAATGATAGTGGTTATGGTGCTGATGGAACTAACTGTAGGTATCTAGTACACTGTTTCAGATGTATTAATAGGCTCTGATAGATGTTACTGGAGTTTTTTTTCATGTGTGCTATCATGCTGGTAATACTTTGACAAAGCTTCCTGGAAAAAAAAAAAAAAACGCTGAATATAGCCTTCTTTTACCATAACGAGTAAGTAAAAATTTAATTGATCCATTTATACTAACAATAATTGACAGTACGCTTGTCTCAACGGTCTTAACTAATCACAACTTCTCACTGACGTAAACTATCATGTTACTTCAGCCAACCAGCAACAGCGGTGAATGGAAAGGAAGTTTCAGTGAATGAGGATGAAGCTTACATAAGTAATAGCATAGGTGGTGAGGTGGTGAGGTAACGAAAATGCGATCGAGTTGATGGGTCTGTTAGTGAGCTGCTTCGTTATTTTAGCCAATCAGCAATGCCAGTGTAGAAGCCTGAGCGAGTGAGGAGCAAGCTTACATAAGTGTTAGGATAGGGCAGCGAAAAGGTGAAGAAGTGATGAGGTAACGAAGATGCGATCAGTGGGTGGGTTTGTGAGTGAGGTGTTGGACGTTTGACGGGGACCATGTGTATCTTCTCGGTGTGTGTGTCTCGGTGTTCTGATGTGATGGTAGTCAAGCGTTCGTGCGGTAATGAAAGACTATGGAAGGCTTAAGTAGTGATTCAAGAAGGGACTCAATGGTGATTCAAGACAAGGAAGGGAATTAAGGTGTTTCAAAGCAATCAAGTATGTATGTATTTAATCATCTGTTCACACACACACATACACACACACACACACACACATACCGTCACTCTCCACGCATGTTAAAAGACACTTAACGTTCATTCCTGTAATAATCAGGCGCCATAAATTTCAATTAATAGCCATCGTGTCTTCCTCTTCCTTACCTTGTTCACACCGTCACCTGATGTAGACCAGTACTCTGAAACGCTTTGCTCTCTCATCACGACTATTTTCAAGGACCACAAAAATGATTAGCCGGGATCTTAAGAATGTTTTAATGTAATAATGTAGAAACCTTGTTAATATGTGACTACAACTTAAGTGAAAGTAGTCAAGGTGCTGCGAAGAAGTGTTTCAGAATACGGTTCATAGTTTCATGGTGCCCCTTTGTCTACCTCCAAACACCGTCTCCAAATCTCTTTTCTGAACAACTACCTAGGTTAGGTTAAAGAAAGTAAGGCATACCGTATATGACAAGACATTATAATTATTATTCTGCTTGCCAAGAGTCCAAATACATTCTTCTACTAAAGCGAGCTGGAATTCTGTCAATTTATCGAAGAATGCTCCCAAGCCAATGACTGCTGAATATGAATATCTGTTGCTGCCAAATCAAATATAAACCTGCGCCTGTGGAAAACGCGAAAATATAATGCACATGTTGGAAATTCCGAAGCGTCTGTGTGCTGCGTTTCAAAGGCATTGGGGGAAGGGAAAGTGAAGGAGAAAGGAGGCCTGGAAATATAAGAAAGATGCTAAATAAAAGGCAGCAGTGATAAGTAAGAAATAGTGATAAAAAACGAGGGGAAAATTAATTAAAGGGGCAAGTGAGACAGGAACAGAGACGAAAAAATATAAATATCAGAGGCCGCAGGACTAAAGAAAAAAAAAAAAAAAGACGAATACTAGAAGGCAGTATGGGAGAAGCAATGAGAGAAATAAAAGAAAAACGGAATTAATTAAAGCCTGAGTAAGGCGGAGGGAGATCAGAAACCCAAAGCAGAAAAAGGAAATCATATAAAGGAATAGGAAGGAAAAGGGAATAGGGAATGACTGCAGGTAAGGGAGGAGAATTGGTGAGAGAGAAAAACAAGAGGGAAAAATTAATTAAGGAGCGAGCTGGAGGTGAGGTGGAGGAAGATAGCAAGCCACCCTCTCTCTTTCTGCTGCATTATCAAGGCACGGAAAGAGAAAGAGCTAAACACGTGAAAGGAATTTGTGGCGTTAATGGAGTTTGGTGTGGGTTAGGTTAGGTTTGGGTAGGGTAGTTTAGGTTAAGTGAGGTGGGGAAACAACTAAGTATATGGAGGAGATTTTATGACGTTAATTAATGGAGATCGGGATGGGTGAAGCTAGGTTAGGTTAGGTTACGGTAAGTTAAGTTAGGTTTTAGGTTAGTGGGAGAGATAAGCATGTGGAAGGAGATTTTGTCGCTAAGGGAGCTTGGGGTGGATGTAGATGTGGACGCATGGATGAGGATCTGGATAATGAAACTAGCACAGAGAAGGGAGGGAAGACCGAGTGAATCCGGATTCAGCTTCAGTTAGAAAAAAAAAATGTATTATTGTATTGGACGCGAATCTAATTAACGGTATCCTAATTACGTGCAGCAAAATATGACAGATTATTTGTTCGCTAAATGGCTAATGGAACGCTGTACATTACTCTTCCGCGTGTAGGTATTAGTGGAACAGAAATGGAGCCTCCTGTGCTGTGGTATTGTGCGTATTCTGTCCACCGTTATGTGCTGTGGACGAGGCCGTGATGCATGGACAGTGCTGGTGGTGGTGGTGGTGGTGGTAGTGTCAGGAGAATAGTTACCACTGGAGCGATGGGGAGGAGGGACGAGAGGAAGGCGTAATATGTTGGCGAGGAAAGGAACACTGCAGCGGAAAGGAGCATAGTGGATAGCTCGCGTCTCCAGGCACCGGAGAGAAAAGAAAATTAATATAATTTCCGCCTCTCCACAGCAGTGCATTAAAGGAAAGGCCCGAGTTACCCCGAACTATTTATTGTTATTTTACAAGAGGCGGACTGCACTTAGCGAACAGCAAAACATACGGCAAGGTGACATGTAGTGACGGACACGGACCTTCTTGTAACATGTACTTTTGGCTTTTCTTGTGAACTCTCTTTTCTTTTATGAGAGAGAAGTTTAATTTTCTCTTAATATGTGTTTTGCGCTTGAATCTTCCTTTCATGCTAAGTTAGTCTTCCTGTAGTGTTTTACCAGGAATGTGACTCACTCACTCCGCATATGGTAATGTTATTGAAGGGCTATCGAGAAATTAATATCTCACCAGTATCTCCACAGAACCACACTGCCACACCACGCCACAGCCAAAGCACATCACGCCACATCACCCTCACACTACCACACCTTCACAGTCATCACTCTACCTTCACACTTCAGGCTATCCCACTACAGGCACCTCCAGTGTGCCCTTCTTCCCTGTTTTTTGCTGCCCTTGTCTAAAGCTCTTAAAAATTAGTCATGCATCTACTGACCTATTTAGTTATGGTAACCTTTGAGTGTAGTTATTTGTGGCTTTTAGTTACTTTTCAATCTATACGCCTCCTCTCGTCCCTCTTCCCCTTGTTGTTCCTTTTCTTTGTGTTGCAGTGCCGACGCTCAACTCTCTCGATTAACAAATAACCTCGTGATCAGTACATGTAATGGGAAATGATGTAAAGGCGAGGGAGATGCGCAAGATTATAGTGATACACCATTACTGATTTCGCGCCCTTCGTTACCCTGGTGAGTTCTGAAGGTGCGTAGCAGTGGTGCCTTCACTGCGGTGTTGGGGATACTTTAGATAAATCAGCAGAAACGTGCGTGCCCTCCGCTGATTTAATTTTGATAAGTTGCGGGAAAAGTATTAAGGGAATTGCAAAAAGTTAAAAGAAAATTACCCGCCTCCGCCGCCGTTTCTCTCTCTCTCTCTCTCTCTCTCTCTCTCTCTCTCTCTCTCTCTCTCTCTCTCTCTCTCTCTCTCTCTCTCTCTCTCTCTCTCTCTCTCCCGGAACTGTTTTGGACCAGCCCTTGTCAAGTTGAGCCTCTTCATTTCCTACTTGTGTTTTTATCTGTAGGTAATGCCGCTGCCCGATGCTTGACCTTGCTATTTCGGACCTTCAAATCAATCAAACGAATCACTTCCTACTTTGCTGCACCCCTCTCTTCTCACACAAATTCACAAAAATAAAAGGCCCCTCCAGTATTTGCCACATGTTTGCGAATTCTTAAAGTAATTTTTTCATTGTTCATTCAATAATCGAAATGCCAGTTATTTCTTGTTTATTCGTCTTTTTTTTTTTTCGCCCAAGATTACCTTTTATTTTGTGGAACGCTCATTATTGAATGCCTGAGTTTTTTCTTTTCGCCTTTTTTTTTTTTTGGCACATTTTATGACATTTTACAGAAATGAATTACAACGACAACGCTCACGTAGAAAATCATGAATCTCGCTATAATAAATTGTATATATACAATTCATTATGGAAACCTGACGGGCAGCATGCGAAAGAAGGAAACAAAAATGAATGCCACAATCTGTATTTGCGAGTCATTTTTATTGTCGGACTGCTCTTCCGCAAAAGGAGTTAATTAGTTTCAGATGTCAAGCATTGGATCAAGCTCACGTTCTGAGCTCGGGGGATGGTAAAAGTGACCGCTGTACATCTAGCGCCAAGGCGTGGAGTGGAGTGCCACCTGAGAAGAAAATGGGATCAGGGAAAAAAAAAAAAAAACATGGATACTTGCTCATTGAAGGTCAGAGTCGCCAGGCGCATGTCGCGTTCAGTAAAGATTGACCCTGTGTTAGTTTTTTCTTAGTGTTTGTTTTCTGACTCTGTACTACTTTGATGTAGTTTTTAAACCTTTTCAGTATCACTGATATTTGGCGCATCCTTCCGTTTTTAATTTATCTTTTTTTTTTTTTTTTAGCTCTCGCTTGTAGGTGCATATAAAGATTTCATACATTATTCTTAGTGTCGTGAACTGTTGCGTATCACAGTGAAAGGATTAAAATGAATACCATAAATCAATCTTTATTTCAGGTAGCATTTATTGTTCTATCTTTTTTGATAAAATGATACAATAAACGTCATGAAACTTTATGAAATTCTCAAAGGGGAACTGATATCATGGTACTGAAAGTGTTACTGCTTTGCCACTGCAAACTTAGATTATAATTTTGAAAGATAACACTCACAGCAAATGAGGTGGTTGATTATTTAGTAAAGCTTTTTAGTACATGTAGCATGATTTTAGCACAGTAACGAAATGGTCTTACGCAAACTTAGATTATTACCTTGAAAGATAACACTCATGACAAAGGAGGTGGTGGAGTATTTAGTAAAGCTTTTTTATTGAATGTATGTACTAAATATTTAGCTTAGTAAATTTCCATGCTTACTCAAATATAATAATAAATGATAGCATTCAGTGTGTAAGCTGACATTTTTTTCCCACAGGTGCAGGCGACAGGTGCATCACAAAAAGGCGCTGTGTCGAAATGGTACATCACCACACACACATCATGGTTCGTATTACTTTCTTTGGTTCTCTTACTGGTAAACTTATTGCTTTCACTGAAGCTGATGCAGCGACAATCACTCCGAGGATCCAGCAGTGGTCGAGTCACGGGGAGGAGTCTGTGTTTAGCTGCACCTTTATTACGAGTACAAGGATGTGTGTCGTACTGTAAGTCTTAGAAAAAAAAAATAAAAAAATAAAAAAAAAATAAAAAAAACACACAATAACGTGATTTGTTTATGAGGCGGAACAGTGTGACCTGTGCTAAAAGTGGATTCTAATAACCGTTTTTTTTTCAACGTTCTTGCATATATAAAAAGATCAACAGATAACTAAATAAAATAAAGTCTCGTGGGCAGAATTGTTTATGGTATTGATCAATGTAACCTATATTAAAAGTGGATTTTAATTATAGCTTTTTTTTTTCATAACGTTCTTGCATATTTCATTCAGAGTGATTCCAGCAGACGCAGCGTTTCAATCTTTAATGGATATCGGCGAGTGGTTCGTGAAAGTATTGATAGAATCCTGTATGCATGGAAACGACGCTTGTCCTTTTTATCTCGCTAATCGACAAGCATGAAAATTGCCCCAGACGTAGAATGTCAAGAAAACCAATTTCATCGTTTGAAGAAAAAAAGGACATTGAATCACTTTACAGGTAACTTGCAAGCTGTGTATAAACGTTCGATGCAACTTTAATACTACTGCTGTGTCGTCTTTGCTAACTCTGAACGCGGTAAAAAATTGTTTGCATGGACACAGAGAAAGAGAGAATAGGTGAGTGATTTTTTTTTTTTCAGATTATACAGAAATAAGAGATTGCACTACGAAATCGTATGTTCACATTGATACTGGTGGTGATGAGAAAGTTATACGGAACTAAGATACTGCAGTACGATATGTATTCTAAAAAGATGCAGATGGTGAGAAAGTTATAAAGAACTAAAAGACTACAGTGTGAAATGAAGAGTCATGAAAGATGCAGGTGATGATAAAAATCTGCACTTAAGAGATCAATAAAGTCTAAATCACGCGAGACTCCAAGACTGACCTTAAAGCAGACGTTTGGCTACATTGCTAATGAATACTGATTGAATTATACGCGTCACCTGTCTGGAAGTTGAAATACTTTCTTAATTTTTTCTCCAACTCTGGCACTGTGTTCTGAAATGCTTTAGGCTATTATAAGAACTTTTGAAAGGGCTTATAAATGATTAGTCGGATTTTCATGGATGTTTATTTTTTTCTTATGAGTGGTGCAGGATTATTGTTAAAATGTCACCAGTATCATGAAAACGGACTTAGAAACCATAATAGCGTCTAGAAATTCTTCAGAGTAGTGGATATATGACGCTGAATTGTCTGAAAATGCGGTCCCTGCACTGACCTAGGTTATACATAAAACATCAATATTGGTATCGTATTGAAACCTTTGATTTCAGTAAACTACTCACACGTTTCTTCTTTTTATGCAATACTGTGACTCGTTAACACAAATAATATAATGTTTTGATAACGCTGCACAATTGTAAGGTTGGAAATTTATTAGGCGCGTGTAATGTTTTCATAAGAAACGTGCATAGGAAACCTGCTGCCAGAATCATGCATAAAAGATTAATTTTTGTAGATAGCTTACACTTTTCGTCCGCCCTACACATGTACAACACTGCCACACACATGACAACACTTTCAACACTTACGGACATTGCTACAATACACACAGCAGCACAGTCACCCCTGCACATGAAGTAGGGCAAACACACAACATCGCCGCGCCACCACATCCGTAGCGCACTGACATACAATGACAGTAAGTCGCCGCCAACTAAGTGAACTCCTCTAGTAAGGTTTTCTCCGAAGGAACAAGTGTAAGGAATTTCTATTCGTGCACCTCACCTCATATACGAAATTGTTGTAGTAATAGTAGTATTAGTAAGTAGTATTAGTAATAAAAGTAGCTCATATACGAAATTGTTGTAGTAATAGTAGTATTAGTAAGTAGTATTAGTAATAAAAGTAGTAGTAGTAGTAGTAAAAGTAGTAGTAGTAGAAGTAGTATGTAGTATTAACAGCCACAAACAAAAGTAATATATAGAAAGACACAAACGATTTCCTTCTTCCGATTTTTGCTTCCTCTTCCCTCACTTCGATCTGTTTTCAAGTATTCCTTCTCTCATGTCTCTCTCTCTCTCTCTCTACTCCTCCTCCTCACTCTCAAAGCCCTTGTTTCTGTAAAGCCAGTCAGGAGGTATTGGTCCTCTGTCTCTCTCTCTCTCTCTCTCTTCTCTTCTCTCTCTCTCTCTCTCTCTCTCTCTCTCTCTCTCTCTCTCTCTCTCTCTCTCTCTCACTCTCTCTCTCTCTCTCTCTCTCTTCTCTCTCTCTCTCTTCTCTCTCTCTCTCTCTCTCTCTCTCTCTCTCTCCTTAGCTCACCCAACAGCGCCCCTCCACATCTCTCAGCCAAGTCATGCAATCCTTATTCCTCTTACATCACCTGGCGCCTGTCCCACCTTCGTGTCTTCTTGCACCTTCCTTCTCTGCGCCTCCTTTCACTCTCAAGGGGCCGTGGGCTGCTTGATCTCCTTTATCTCCCCATACCAAACTGTGAAGTTCCTATGGTATACGATAATATTCAGGCAGCATTAATTTTTTTTGTCATCTGAGATGAGAATTAGGTAATTAGGTAATTTTAGTAGTAGGTGTGTTGATGACCAAACTGCATGAATGGCTATGATTTGGGTCAAGTAAGTTAGGTGCAGAGGAACTCACAATTATGTAGCGCTGTGTGTCTTATTCTCGCACTGCTAAATCATTCTGTTTGTGGAAAGGTGGAATATGTCAGCCGTGCGATCCCAAGGAGAGAAGAGAAATACTAAATGCCATTACTCTGTTAGGTTTGTTCTCAGTAATACGAGTAACACAGTGACGTAAGGACGGCCACGTTTAGGCCTGGCGGCTTCTTGTAGCCTCCCTTATTTTCTTACGTTCTTATGAACTTAGGTGAAGACCATGAAGTTTTCTGAACAGCTAGGAAGGGGACGACAAGTCAGAAGCATTGAATTTTCTTAACTCTTCATCTACCGTTTTTTTCCTTGTCTTTTTTTTTAAACAGTACAGGATAAAGTGCTTTTGTTTCATCACATATGTTCTTATCACAAAAATCAACGTATTTGTTTAATGCACACGAAATTATTTCCTTAGTTAGGCTGATGTAAGTAAAGTCAAGTATTTTATAGTTGGGGAAAAATATGCTCTGTTTCCTAGACTTTTTACATCAATTTGCTTTGAATGTTCGTGAAGAAGAGAAGTTTGTGTGTGTGTGTGTGTGTGTGTTGTGTGTGTGTGTGTGTGTGTGTGTGTGTGTGTGTGTGTGTGTGTGTGTGTGTGTGTGTGTGTGTGTGTGTGTGTGTGTGAGGCGCCCCACACTTCGCCTTACACAAATACGAGTATGTGTGCACACACACACACACACACACACACACACACACACACACACACACACACACACACACACACACACACACACACACACACACTCTCTCTCTCTCTCTCTCTCTCTCTCTCTCTCTCTCTCTCTCTCTCTCTCTCTCTCTCTCTCTCTCTCTCTCTCTCTCTCTCTCTCTCTCTCTCTCTCTCTCTCTCTCTCTCTCTCTCTCTCTCTCTCTCTCTCTCTCTCTCTCTCTCTCTCTCTCTCTCTCTCTCTCTCTCTCTCTCTCTCTCTCTCTCTCTCTCTCTCTCTCTCTCTCTCTCTCTCTCTCTCTCTCTCTCTCTCTCTCTCTCTCTCTCTCTCTCTCTCTCTCTCTCTCTCTCTCTCTCTCTCTCTCTCTCTCTCTCTCTCTCTCTCTCTCTCTCTCTCTCTCTCTCTCTCTCTCTCTCTCTCTCTCTCTCTCTCTCTCTCTCTCTCTCTCTCTCTCTCTCTCTCTCTCTCTCTCTCTCTCTCTCTCTCTCTCTCTCTCTCTCTCTCTCTCTCTCTCTCTCTCTGTCAACATTCCTCTCCTTGCCTCCCTGTTCACTCGTCCTTCACATTGTTGTGTTGTTCCTCCCCACTCCACTTCTCTCCACTTCTCCGCCCCATCTACTCTTTCTTTCTCTCCCTTGTCTCTCCCTTGTGTACTCATATTATTTCATGTCTCTCCGCGAACATGGCGCGAGTGGTAAGTGCCTGGGGTTCTCCTCACAGCTGTATTGCAGATCTGGTTCTGGTGCGCTTTAACGTGATGCAGTAGGTTTTCATGTGTATTTTTTTTAGGTTTCTTTCAAATATGAGTGTCGTTGGGAGTGTTGTGTCTGACATGCGTTTGTTATCGTTTTGAAAGTCTTGATAATAGGAGATAGAGTCTTGGTCATAAGACGAGTAAACTTCTGAACTTACTTCCACTGTACTTAGTTAATATGTTATCTTAATCGTACTGACATCTGTATAGAAAACCTGGTATTAGACAGATGCTTTGCGAGTGTCTTCTTTAGGGACTGACACCTTTACGAGGCGTTTTTTCTCCATTTTGGTTGCCCTTGTCCAGATCTCATGTTACATGAAAAAAAAGAATATGTTTAAATGAATTAGAATAAAGAAAAAAAAAAAAATAGAAGTGAGCTTCGTATGTTACTAGACTATAAACCATGACTGCATTCTACATAGGTCTTGCACTTCCTTTCACTTCATTATCAGTATTAGTACTTGCCGGTGTCTTGACTTTATTGATTGGTTTAATAAATCCGCCATTCTTATGAATCTCCTCGGCCATCTGTCTGTTTTAATTTAGCTTAATAAATAGGAAACTCTTGTTGTGCGGAAATATAACTACTGTATCAAAACCACCTTAGTGTAGCTCAGGCTCTGTAGATTATTCTTTTTCGATCACTTTTTTTTTTTTTTAGACTGGCAACTTCAGTGTTTTTTTTTTTTTCTGTCTTTTTGGTGTCCTTGGCCAGAACCTTCCTGCGTAAAGGGAAAGAAAATATATTTAGGGAGTTTAGATAAGGTACACACACACACACACACACACACACACACACACACACACACACACGAGCGGTTTTAAAGTAGCTGCCATGAATCAAGCCACTATATCACCAGGCGGAGTTAATGAGTCAGCCTGCGGTACTGCCTGAGGTACGGGTCGCCCTGCGGGGGTGGCGGCGCAGAATTATTGCCATATACCCTGGAGTTTCCTCGCCGCTGGTGCAAGTTTTCCACTTTCCTCCTTTTTCCACCAATTTTTTTTCTTTCTCGTGTGCGTTGGACAAGTTTTCCTATTCTCATTACGTTTTTTTTTCCGTTTTCTTTTTTTTTTTATATGTTCGTATAATCCAAGTTTTATTTTTACGATTGGAAGAATGACCGTAATTGTTAATTTTGTCACGCTGTCATTTTTTTTTTTGTAATCGTATTTTTTTTGACAAGTTTTCCTATTTTCATTTTATATTTTATTGCACTGGATAGGTTCGTAAGGTATTATAGGCTTTACTTTTACGATTTCAAGAATGACTCCTAATTGTTAACACTAATGTCTAACGGCTCTGCTTTTCTATTTCCGATTACCATTTTTACGTCCTTTCTCACGCCGCGCTGCTTTGCTGCGTATAGCACTGCTGTCCGTGAACCCAGCGATTTTGCAGACTTGAATGAGAATGATGGCTGGGCTGAGGCAGGAGAGAAAAAATATTAGCATACATTCATCTACCTCATCCTGTGTATTCTTCCTTCCTTTCTGCGCGTGTGTGTGTGTGTGAGTGTGTGTGTGTGTGTGTGTGTGTGTGTGTGAGTGTGTGTGTGTGTGTCTAGTGGAAGTGCGTGCGTGCGTGCAAGGGAAGTAATTTTGGTAACCTGGAGAATGAAGTGGCTCTTTGCCCGTAATATTTCGCCATGAACTCAAATCAACTCCTGGAAGATGGATTTTCAGCACGCAGGAATGACGTAACCTATCCCATGACTCTGCTTCGCTTCACGTATACTGGTGCGAGCCGGCAGGTATCGAACACTCGCCTCTACGGGTGATACAGCCTGCTTTACTTGCTACTTTTCTTCCTTTTGAGGGTTATAGTCAGGATTTGAGTTAAGATGCTGACTTGTGTTTTTAGAATTTTTCCCTCCATCCGAAGTCCTCCAAGTCTGAGAATCTATCAGTTATAAGATTTTGTGAGATTGTCAGTAGATCGCAAGATGTAAGGATGATGGAAAACACTGTCAGTAGATCAGATGTAAAACTGAGGGAAAACATTGTCCGTAGATCAGAATTCGTAAGACAGGAAAAAACATTCTCTGCAGTATCAGAAGACGTAAGATTGAGGGAAAACACTCTGATTACAAGACGTAACATCGAGGAAAAATACTGTCAGTAGTTTAGAAGATGTACTATAAGACTGATGGAAAACAATGTCAGTAGATCAGAATTGGAAAGACGGGGGTAAACATTCTCAGGCAGTATCAGAAGACGAAAGATTAAGGGAAAACACTCAGATCAGAAGACGTAAATTTGAGGGAAAACGCAGACTGTAGTGGAAGTGATTGCAAATGAATAAGTGACTTTCTACCATGACTACACCGCATACCAGGATTTGCCATACGCACATCTACATTTATGTACTTGCTTGTTGTAACCATGATCCAGTAAAGCTGCTGAAATAAACTGTCTCGCATCCAATCACTACAAGATGCGTGTGGTTTTCCGTTGGCTGTTTTCTCTTTGGGGGTGTCAGACGCTTCCTGTGCTGCATTTACGAAACAAGCTGCGTGACACTGGCTACAATTGAAGCACAACTCGTCCTTGAAAAAAATAATAAAAGATATTAGAAGAAAAAATACGTATATGTAAAATTTTCTCAGTCACGTAGTTAATCAAAACACACATGTTAGGGAAGATTACGTAGAAGTGCTAGACGCTGTTACTTATTTTATCTACATTCTTTCACGCAGAGGCTTGTGTTTGGCAGACCAACACAGTCTACTTAGGGCTGCCAAGGCTGTCGCAACCTCCCCCTGGCTTCTCATTATCTAATCATGGTCATCATCAATATTACTCCTCTATTATTCCACTGAAGGACAAATGCCTGTTCTACTCTTCTATGCTAGCTAACCAAACTTAAACCTCAAAATAAAATTTTACCAGACAAAAAAGGATAACTGATTTAATGATATATCTGGTAAATGATTACTGTGAAATATGGTGCATGAGAGTAGCCACTAAGAAATTAAGTTTACCTGCTCTTGGTTAAAAGAAAAAAAATGTAGCATTAAGACGAAATCATTAATATATGTCATGACCCTCGAAGCACTCGAGTGGAATACATGTATCATAATTTTTTAAGTGAAGGAATGATGTGTTGAACGCCCAAAATATAAAAAAACTGAAGGCCACGGGAACACAGAGACACGCACCCTCTCCTGTCCACACACGAACATGTTCATAATTTATTCCGTTTCAGCGATGATTTTCAAACGTTATACACACAGTCCATATTTTTTCAATCACTAAGTGTATTTTATAGATTATGCTTCCTTTGGTCTGGCCAATGTTTCTCTATGTCGGTCTGTCTGTCTCCTCTCCAACAATACAAAGTTAACAGAAATTAATGTTTCTGTGGGCACAGCAAAAGATTACCACTGACAGTGGTGTGTTTTTTATTCTTTTATTGTTTTATTGAGTAGGATATATTAGGCGCATTTTCTTTGAATAATAATTCAACAGTGCCGTGTGTGTGTGTGTGTGTGTGTGTGTGTGTGTGTGTGTGTGTGTGTGTGTGTGTGTGTTTTATGAATTTTTAATTTTAGAAATTACTATAAATATTGGCCAGCATTTTGGAATATCCTTTTGTAACATGCTTTGAGGATCGGCATATTGAGTGAGCTTCTTCTGTCTTTTATTTTTGTGACAAGACTGCTCAGCAAGTAAGCAGGAAAAGGGGGAAAAAAAAAAAAAATTCTCCAAGTAAGAAAGTTTAGGGGCCGTGCACCTCTGCCTATGTATTTCAACATTTCACCCAACACATTATTATTACGCTTTAGATTTTAGGGTTAACTTGTAGAGCAGACTCGATTTTAGCTTGATCGTATTGTATTGTCGAGGTGGTGGTGTTGAGTTGTGTTGAGTTACCAATAGGATTCAGGCTTCATTCTGCTCCTCCTCCTCCTCCTCCTCTATCACTTCCTCTTCATCTGCTCCTAAAGCCATTAGTATTTCTCCTCCTCCTCCTCCTCCATCATCACCACTTTCCTTAATCTCTTCCTACTGATCTTCATCCTCCTCCCGCTCTTTTAAGTCCCAGCGAACAGGATTAGGGTTCTTTGTAAACACACACACACACACACACACACACACACACACACACACACAACACACACACACACACACACACACACACACACACACACACACACACACACACACTCCGTTTTCTCCACACGAGTATCTTCTTACACCTTGACCTTTAGTTACATAAGTCACTATGCACCATCAATTCCTCCTCCTCCTCCTCCTCCTCCTCATCTGCGCCAGTGTTCCAGACAGAGCAGCCTCAGCCTTTGCCGGATGATCAGAGGGTATTCCAGGAACTCTTCTCTCTCCCGAGGGATTGGGAACAAGCTTTCAGACACCCAGCACGTTCAGTGGATCACCGCGGCCATTCCTTTAATACCGAGGATCACGTGCCTTCCGCCAACCTTCAAGACACGCTGTATTTCCCCTTCTGCTTCCCCTATCACAGATCAGAGTCCACCCGGCAACTAACCCTTGTAGCCCCTAAAACTTGACGATTATTGTCTCTTCTAGCAGTGCAGTAGTTTGTTTATTTATTTATTTATTTATCTATTTATTTATTTATTTATTTATTTATTATTTATTTATTTATTTATTCATTTATTTATTTATTTACTTATCTTTACTTTTGATGGAATAAATATTGGAGAAACAAAAAACAAAAAAAAAAAAAATAGATAAATCGTCCCAGAATGTGACTTCTAAAACTAAAAACCTGATTTAACTGGGAATACTTTGTTTAATTTCTCTATAGGGCAAGGAGACTAGACCGTGGCTTAAAGACTGGAGAGAGACAACAAATCGTCCCAACATGCCACACTTACTTTATCGTCTTTTCAAATGGAAGCTCCGTGTTGATTCATGTTTTTTTTTTTTTTATGTGACAAGGAAAGGAAACTGGCTAATGACAAAAAAAAAAAAAAAAAAAAATAGAAAAGAAAAAAGAACGCGCAACATTACTCATCTAAGATAAAAAAAAAAAAAAAGATTACTGTATTTCTAGGTGCATTGTCTATTTGTTCCCCACGTGGCAAGGACACTGGCCAAAAGGATAAAAATGGGAGAGGCAAAGAAAATCCTTACGTGCCATTCCTAAAAATAATAATAATAATAAAAAAAAAATTGATTATTGTCTTTTCTTTTTTGTAAGTACAGTATTTACTTACTACGTGACAGAGACTGGTCAAGGGCATAAAAGTCGGAGAGAAATAGTGTTACTTAACTACTGACCATAACTATAGCATGACATTTATACAACTTTCTCCTCTATAACTGAAACATTGATGACCATTACCCCAACAGTACTTCCTCATGCAGTGAACACCATGATACATAAGAGGTGGAAGTGAGAATAAGCGTCTTTCTACACACATAGTCCAATAGCATGTCTTCCAGAAATTCTCCTCTGCTCAGTAATGTTCTTCCTCGAATTTATTTTCAACAAGGTGTTCACGTTTAATCCAAGTGTCGCATATTTTATTTTATTTTAATTTTTGCTCGATTTGTGTGTATACTTCTCACGCTACAGGGGAGTTCTTGAAATTACACACACACACACACACACACACACACACACACACACACACACACACACACACACACACACACACACACACACACACACACACACACACACACACACACACATTTGTCGCAACATTATTGAAGGGAACATTTGGTTGTTCATGTTGCCGACTCGACTCACGCGATGTTGCGATAAAAGGCTGAGAAAAGTAATAATCACTCACTAATAATGAGAGAGAGAGAGAGAGAGAGAGAGAGAGAGAGAGAGAGAAGAGAGAGAGAGAGAGAGAGAGAGAGAGAGAGAGAGAGAGAGAGAGAGAGCATCCATCTATTTAAACGTTTCAATAACTATTTGGCTTCATTAACGTGACGTGGGCCACTCAAGGGACTTACTGATACTCCTGAATATTGCACCCCTGAACCCTGACGCGCTAGATCAAGACAGCCAAAAGTTCAGAGCAGGGAGAAGTGTTAAGTAATAATTAACTACTTGATTATAGCACGCGTCACCAACACTATCATTAAGAAACGCTCTGCTTTCTCACCATAACTATTTTCCAAGACCACAGACATGATTAGCCTAGTTCTAGAGCGTTTTTTTTTCCTGTTAATAATGTAGAAATTTTGTTAATCTGTCACTATAATCATAAAAACAGCTTTAAAAACTCGTGTAACCTCAAGTGAAGGCTTTTTGAAAATTGTGAAGGTGCAGCAACAGTGTTTCAAAATATGGCCCTAACTTGCTTGTATATCTGTATTACTATATCACTATGCTTGTTAATACATTTGCTATGCATGTTATATATGTCTTATTACTATTTATGTAGCAAAGATTGGCAAGGTGTGATGATAGAACTATATTCTTTTCTACTTCTAATCCTATAATCGTACACGCGAGTTGTTTATTTCTCCAAATGTTGTTATCTACATTACTGTATTATTATGTAGATTACTGTATATATGTATATACTTATGTATAAGTAATTTCATTATGTAGTTGGCTGAGCATTCATGAATTTTATAAGTTTCTTCATATTTTATTAATTTGCAGTTTTATTTAACTTTCAAGGATCTATTCAGTTTGTTACAGAACGATGCACTTAATTCAAAGTGATTCTAAATATTTTGTAGTTGGAATTGACTTGAAACTGCCATCACATAAAAGCATATCTTTAGAACACACCACTCGCTCTCCTAATATAAAGTCAGTCTCGAGAGACTAGCCTGTTGAAAGTCAATAATGACAGGAATTAATAGCAAACTGCATAAATGTTTTATACTAAAACATGTCCACCTGCAAGTTTAAAGTATTAAAAAAAAGTGAATGATGCAGCAGTTCTGATATTTTTTATTTCTTCTTGTTTCGGCTGCTTGCATCACGGGTCGTCACAGCTGATCAACTTTCTCCAGCGCGTTCGATCTTCTGTGCCTTCCTTAGTCGCACCCATTAGATCTTTCTCTGTTTCTTCTGCCGGATAGATCCATCTCCATCATCTTCTCTCACATATATTCCTCATGTCTCCTCTTACTCCTCGTGTCTCCTCTTGACTTACCAAAATCCACTCAGTCTCGCCTCTTTTGCTTTGTCCCTACACTGACTTCTAGTTCCTGTACTTGTAGTATTTACGCTCAGAAGCCTGAGGTCACTGAAATGAGGTAACAAATCGGTCATTAGTAGTAAAATGTTTAGTTGTAGGACATTAGAAATGTGTTCTTGTATTCGAATAAAGTATCTGAAAAGCTGGAATGCATACAAGTACGTAGGAAACATGACACACTGCCGACTGGTATTCATGACTCGTGTGTCTTGCATTGTGTATCGGCACACACAAAGACCAGCATTCTATTCTGACACATCTTGCAGTGCTCTCATTTTAATTTTTCGACGTACATTGCTTCACTTACTCACGCACGCACGAGCACTCAGTCCAACGCGCTTGACAAAGTTGATATTAATAGGATGCAGGATTACTGAGCCTCGATAATATTTCACCGAAACTCCAATACGTGCTGGTTATTAAAAACCCCCCTCACTTTTAGAACTTGGGTATCGATGAAGGAGAGAAGGCTTAGGGAGAAGAAGAGGCGGCGGTTTGGTGGCGGGACCTTCCTTGCTGACAGTCTCGGTTCGATTTGCTTTGCCTTGCTCTTTTCTGGTCCGGTGTGCGCCGGTCGGCCTGTCCCCCACTCTGTCTCTCACGCAGCTCACGTCCTCGCCGCCCAGGCCTGGATTAAGGGGTGAGCCTCGCTGCGTCATTCATGTGGTTCGTGTAGTCTGTAATTATGTGTAATTTTGTGCCTCTCTCTCTCTCTCTCTCTCTCTCTCTCTCTCTCTCTCTCTCTCTCTCTCTCTCTCTCTCTCTCTCTCTCTCTCTCTCTCTCTCTCTCTCTCTCTCTCTCTCGTAAGTGTATGCATGTGCCTTCGCGTGAATATCGCCTTTAATGTAAGTAATCTACCCTCTGTAAATTATCTGCAGAATAAGATTAGCTAACCTTTAAAGTATTTTCCTTTGCTGTGTGTATAATGTTCAGAGAGAGAGAGAGAGAGAGAGAGAGAGAGAGAGAGAGAGAGAGAGAGAGAGAGAGAGAGAGAGAGAGAGAGAGAGAGAGATGCTTACTTCACATGAAAGTCAACTTTTAGATTGTATAGGTTATGAAAAAAGTATTGATTAAAACAAGGTTAAAAGAGAGAGAGAGAGAGAGAGAGAGAGAGAGAGAGAGAGAGAGAGAGAGAGAGAGAGAGAGAGAGAGAGAGAGAGAGAGAGAGAGAGAAAACGTTCAGGAAAGGAAAATGGAGGAACTGGACGAGACAGAACAATAGACAGAGAAATAAAGAAAGGCAAGTGAAGGAAAGTGAACACCAGGAAACAGGATGTTGTCGAGTGTGCGAGTGTGGAGGGAAAGGAGTGGAAGAAAAATTGTGGAGGAATGCCCGTGAAAGGGAGTGATTGGAGAGAGAGAGAGAGAGAGAGAGAGAGAGAGAGAGAGAGAGAGAGAGAGAGAGAGAGAGAGAGAGAGAGAGAGAGAGAGAGAGAGGATTTATCAATATTTCGCTTTTATTAGATGGCAGTGGCAACACTTGTTGACATTTTCTCTCTCTCTCTCTCTCTCTCTCTCTCTCTCTCTCTCTCTCTCTCTCTCTCTCTCTCTCTCTCTCTCTCTCTCTAGGGAACTCTACTGAGGTGATAAGACTCGCCGCGTATCATCGGCGGCTTTCTCATTTAATTAGTCATTAGCTGTAAGTATAGTTTTCTAGATGTAATTATATTGGCTATGCACCCACTGCAGAAGGCAGAATGCATTTTGTGATACACGAAGGAGTGAATGACATGAAGGAGGCGAAGGTGGCCGCCTCCACCTCCTTCATTGTCCTTCCTTTCCAACAGGTCAGGTATTCCGTCTGTGCGTAGGGCCCTTCATATCTTAATCCAGCCTGATCAAGTAATGACAGGGCCGCCAACCGAATCTGGAAAGGAAGGTGGGGCGGCTTTAAACGTAGACGGACGCCGATACTACAGACCTCCTTTATATAACAAGTGTTGCTGATACATATGCCGTAAAGTTACTACTATATAACTTGCAACTGAATCTTGTAAATGTATGATTTAGATGAACTAAAACGTACCATACACAAGTAATCCTATTGTATTGGTTAAAAAAGTGTGTGGGTTCTGGTGGCGAAAAAACATATGAGGAATTAAAGTTTTTATTTTCCCTAAAATTTCGACGAGCGTTGAACAAGAGAACATTGAAAGGTTAGAAAAATAAAGATTGCTGCATCCTGTGTTTTCTCACTACCACAAACCGAGTAAGGATTCCAGGATGAGATGGTGGTAAAAAAGATATGACGAATTAGATCTCCGTAAAACATTTTCTTTAAATATATACTCATTAAATGCAATATGATTCCTTGGCCCAGGCTCTCTTTCTCCTGACGCAGACGCAGGAATAGGAAAGTCAGTCAGACGGCTTTGCAATTATTCCTTAATCAGTAAAGTAAACTGCGGCCTGTAGAAATGAATGAATTTGTCGTCATTAATTAATGTTTGTAGTGGTGAAGGAATTCATTATTTGATGTCAAGCGATGTGCACATGTATGTATGTAGAAATTCCGTGAAATAATGTAATGGTAGTGGTGGTGGTGGTGGTGGTGGTGTGTGTGTGTGTGTGTGTGTGGGTGTATT
Organism: Scylla paramamosain; assembly: GCF_035594125.1. Taxonomy (NCBI): domain Eukaryota; kingdom Metazoa; phylum Arthropoda; class Malacostraca; order Decapoda; family Portunidae; genus Scylla; species Scylla paramamosain. The sequence goes on along the minus strand of NC_087151.1, from coordinate 38,325,192 downwards.
TGTATTTGCCTAAATGTGTGTTCCTAGTTATGAATGATGTTGAATGTTCCTAGTTATGAATGATGATAAATGCTCTCTCTCTCTCTCTCTCTCTCTCTCTCTCTCTCTCTCTCTCTCTCTCTCTCTCTCTCTCTCTCTCTCTCTCTCTCTCTCTCTCTCTCTCTCTCTCTCTCTCTCTCTCTCTCTCTCTCTCTCTCTCTCTCTCTCTCTCTCCCACACCCGTGTATGCTTTTATGGATTTACACTCCAGCCTGTGTTCATCGCTCATCGTCCAGCATTTGATCCACTCCTCGGCTTTCAAGGGATTTACATCTATATTGCAACGCACGAAAGTGGCTGAGAGCTTTGACAGACGCGTTATTTAATGAAGGTGTATATCAGCTGATGGAAGACCCTCACCTACCGATCTTAATCCCTAGAAGTTGAGAACTTTGCTTTATTTTCTAAGCCTCGCAAGATTTCTTTAATATCACTCTTTCTTATCAGCCGTTGTGTCATATTGCCCTGTGTGCGTGGTATTTTTTTCATGATTTTGTTAATGGAGTAGATACCTTTTTACCTTTTACTTTATTTTGTATATCTCGAAAGTTGTTGAATGTCACTCTATGCCAACAACCATTGCGTGATTCTGTGCCGTTGTGTGCATGATGTCTATTTTAACCCGTTCACGTTTTATATTGGTGCTCATGTAAATACTTGTTGATGAAGTTAATATCCTTTGTATTATCTTTTGTTGTTGAGAGAGAGGAAATCTTGGCTTGCTCTCATACAAAAAATTATCCGGAGCATGTCATTTAGTATACGATTCTCTCAGTAGGGATTGGAACAGTCTTTATGTTTGCTACTAAATACCCAACTTCCGAATTTCATGTTTTCATAAGAGTGAAACTGATATTTTGTGTTTTGTAATCATATCCCCCTTGCCAGCCAAGTATAGCGCATTGTCTTCTTACGTTTCCCGGGAAACGTAAAGGAAATTTCAATAATCCTCTCTTACTAGTTAATTATCCATGCCACATCGTACTGTCACTTCCGTCTATTTACCACGAGTAATTCTCTAATTATGTTTTCCCCTGCAATAACAAAGGACATGACACCATCACTGCCTTATAAACTATCCACGTCAGTCGGTTGTCGTTCTGTGTTGCCTTCATCAATATGTGTTTAGCTCATGGGAAGGTGTACACGAGTTTTGCCAGCTCAGGTGGTGAGGACACCTGTCGTCCGCAGAGGAATGGCATTCAAGCGAAACAAGTGAAAATAAGATAATATTCATCTCACCAGCTCCTTCCTTTTATCTGACTCGTCTTAACCTTTTCTTTTATTTTCCAGCAATGTTCTTGTTCTTGCTCTGTACACGGTTATGACTACTTTAAAATGTGCCTGCTGTACTGGTTATAACACTCCTCATCGCATGTAGTAGTGACATACTTCCATGCTTATCTGTCCATCTTTGTAATGTAAGAGGGGTTGAATCTTTTTTTATTCAGTTACCCACATTCTGATTGTACTACTGTTTTTTTTTTTTTTCTTCTTCGTATATCTTTAGCCTAGTATGTTTATTAATCCTTTTTTTTTTTTTTCGGGGGGAGTTCTCGTTCATAAACATATAGTGTGGCATTCAGCGAGTGTGTGTGTGTTTGTGTGTGTGTGTGTGTGTGTGTGTGTGTGTGTGTGTGTGTGTGTGTGTGTGTGTGTTTGTGTTTGTGTGTGTCTGTGTGTGTGTTCTTTGTTGTATGAATCCATTTGTATGCGTGGAAAATATCAACCCTCATGGTGACTATCCCGCATTTTCTCTTGTTCTTATGTGGAAGACGAAATGTCTTAAATTTTTTCTTTTCTTTCTTCTTTTATCTCCTTTTTTTTTTTTTTTCTTGCGAAGACGAAGGTGAGCAATAGTTAGAAAAAATAAGTATGTTGCAACATAACAAAGAAAAAAAAGGAAAAAAAAAGTTATTAAAAACATCACCTTATTTGCATTAGAAATTACCTGTTTCCATTCACCAAACAGCCACACTATATCGGAATGCCTTTCCAGTAACCGCTTCTTCCTTTCGCTCTTATAACAACGTGTTCTCGCCTTTGCATTATTCAGGGTTTGCCCTTTGCGAGGAATCTTGAAGCGTGGCCCTTACATTTTTCCAAAACAAGCATCAGCGAAAACACCACGTTACGAACAATTTGCCATTTGCCGTCTGCAAAGTTGCTGAGGAAGCTGGGAAGAAGGCCTATATAAATAAGTTAAGGAAAATCCTCGTTTAATTTTAGCCTACCAAAACAAATAGAAAAGATCGGAGATTCGTAAGACCAGTTTAGTTTCAGAGATGTTTTGATACTTTTCTATAAAGGAATCGAAGTTATTACAAATAGAAAGGTAAATAAAGCAATATTCTCGAGGAAAATAGTTGAATGAGGACGTAATGAGGACGCTGCCCCACTTTAGCAGTAATAATCTGGACAGAATGCTCCTGTATGATCTTAACCTAACCTATAATAACAAATTCCATCGTAACATAACCCAGTAAAACGTAGTCTAGCATAATGTTACCTGATATAAGCATTCAAACATGTGATTTTATGTATATTTTTCTCATTCCGCCATTTCGTTTATAATTTTTATTCCCTTCTGATTCAGGGATACGCAACTAATTTGATACTCATTATCTAAATTGATTTGGCCATCTCCATAAGGCGAGAGTTTGTAATGCAGGCACCATCCCATCACTTCTCTCTCAGTGCCCGAGAAGAATTGATGTATTTCTATCATCATAACAATGAATAAATAAATCAATAAATATTTTTATTCTCTGTCAAGATGAGATAAACTATTTTTCGACTTTATATCATTCTCGACAAGCTTAAGGTAACAAACTTATCGATTAACTCTGATTGCTGGACGAAGTTTTGAATACAGACTTCCGGCTTCTGTACATTTCTCTTGATATCTGTGCTGATGGAGAGAGGGATGGATATTAAGGGAACGGCAATGCAGCGAGAGGCAAGTCATAGGAACAGTATGATGGACAGGAGATCAGGGGGCGCGAGAGGGAATGCCAAAAGGGGAATCAAACTGTAGAACATAACGTTTTGCAAAGACTGAGGGCGTGGAACGAAGCAGTTTAGATGCAACGCCTCGCAGATGAATGTATTAGAGACGGATGTGGGACGATGGCTCTATGTTGAAGTCTTTCGTGAGGAAATGCAGTATGAGACAACAAAACAAAGGTTTTGAACTGTAAATTGGTAGAATATGGTTAGAGAAAACAAAATAGGAACATAAGAAGGTATGGAAAGCAGTAAGAAGCCAGAAGACCAACATATGGTAGTCCTTTTATGCAACATACCTACATATATCCATGTATCATCCCTATCCATAAATTTATATAGTCTTCTTTAAGCTCCCGAGTGGCTCCATATCGTCGTAGTCGTTATTATAGTTTGTTTTTGCTAATACTGCTGCTGTTGGTGCTGATTGTACAGAATTATACGAATATAGAATCGTAAACATATGTGTATAGATATAGATATTTGTTTAGTTAGCTTGTATTTTTTTTTCTGTCGGTGTCTGGCTTGCTCCTTTAAGTCACCTGTTAAATTTCGCGCCAAATTACTGAGAAAAGTCCATCAGGTGAGGCGGGCGTGGCAGGAAGACCGGCTGTAGACGTGTGCCACCGACGAGTGTCAGTCCGGAAAGAAGGCACGTTATTGATTGTTCGGGAAGGTAAAGGAAACAATATCGCTTTGTTGCCTTGTATTCCTTAACAATGAAATGTCATCAGTCTTAACGATGAGTAGAAGGGTATGATGCGTCGCTAATAGAAAACAAAGGAGTGTGTCAGAAACTCTTGTTACAACTCTAACGCGTGTGCACAGAAACACACACACACACACACACACACACACACAGAAGATCAGACTGGAAATATCACCACGAAATCAGTTAAAGTTACGATAATGAAAACGTCCAACATAGTGAAGGAGACATTACTATATTAAGGGAAAAGATATCAACTATAGTGATAATCTAAAGTTTGAAACTTTTCGGTGTAATGAAAAACATGAATAATGAAAATACTTACCTGGCTTGAAATGGAAGATTCATGAAGCATCGTTTATTTCATTTAGTTAATCTATTGGTAAGGCATTACTGTAGCTCGTACGCTTACATTTAGACGAACTCCTGTCAACAGCAACTAATGGATGTACTAAAAGAAAAATCAGTCAATTAAACCTGTTCTCTGTCTCGTCTATGCCTACGTTTTTCGTCTCTTTTCTTTAGTAGTAAACGTCTAAAAATATAATTTGGAGGTTAAGTGTGTGTGTGTGTGTGTGTGTGTGTGTGTGTGTGTGTGTGTGTGTGTGTGTAATAATAATAATAATAATAATAATAATAATAATAATAATAATTACGTTCCGTTTATTAATTTGGCATCCTTATCGCCTGAAAATCCACATGTTATACATTACCTTACTTGCTAACTAACATATTACATCTTAAGTATACATTAACCTTAAAGAAGTATCTTGCATACCGATACTTTGGTTGCCACATGGCGCCGACCAACCTAGAAGACCAGGCCTGGGATGATCAGGCCACCTCGTATATTTTTTTCAGTAATCTGTTTCTCCACCCTAAGAGGGTTACAGCTCCCGACTACACAAGGTACCTAATTACTGCTAGGTAAACAGGGGCTACGCTGCAAAGAAGTCCACCCGAAGACTTGTGACCTGGCCAGGGAATTGAACCCCGGACCTCCCAATTGTGAATCGAGCGCGGTAACCACTGTGCAAACAAGACGTGTGTGAGACTTTAAGACACCTTTCCTCTAATTTTAGGTAGTCCTTATGGCTCTGCTCTTTGGGGACTGGCAGCTTCAATGGTCTTTTTTTCAGTATTTCTGTGTCCCTTGGTCGGATTCCATTACATAAAAAAAAAAAAAGATAAATAGATATATGAAAAAAAAAGTCTAGTCGCGAACCTGGCTCAGCTGTTTTCAGTGTCTGCAGTGCTTTCCCTCAGTATTTAACCTTCTGATTTATTTAGGATCTTCAAACTGTCAGGTCGAGTCGGCAGATAAGAGAACTTAAGATTGAAGAAAACACTAAACACAGTAGAAGTGAGCACGGAATGTTACTCGATATCTGGCCATGAGTGCATCTTTTGCCGTACAAACAATTATGATAGGTTACACACACACACACACACACACACACACACACACACACACACACACACACACACACACACACACACACACACACACACACACACACACACACACACACACACACACACACACCACTGTTTGTGTTGTGTTTGTGTTAGTACCTTTATAAATCTAGTAGTAGTACACGGAATAGCAGGGGAGGACGTACTCAGTACACCGGTCCTGACAGAGTAAACAACTGAATGATAAAAAAGATGATTGTTCAGCATGGAAAAATTTGAAGATGGAAAGATAACGTTGCCTGAGAACTGTAACGAAAAGCATGAAAAAATATGGTTAATTCATACGGTTAATACGGTGACAAACAAAACCCAATGATGGAAAGAGACTAACGTAATGGAAACTATTGCATTTGCATGTTTTAGTGTGATTCATTAACTAAACATCCTTTATATATTTTTTTTACTACTCAATTTATTTTACTACTCAGAAATGTATTTATGCTGTCAGTAGGATTTAATTTATGCTCGTAGTCACCAATATGCATCGATTTATCAGGCGTGTAACATTTTCCCACCGTGTTGGTGTTGATCTTGTCCACAGTTGTTGATGTTATTGTGATTTTTAGGCCGTGCGTTTAGTCTCCTGCCATTAATCTATATTTGTTTAGCTTATTTGCATGTGTTAGTCATGCTGACGCCTTGTTTGCTTGCTGTGTTCGTGTGTCGGAATGCGTGATCATTTTGGGTGCTAATCTTCCTTGAACACGGCAGCAGGATAGGTTAGCGGAGAGCAAAGCTGGATAGTGTCACTTTCTGAGCTGCTTGTCGCCGTTTTGTTACTCTGTTGCCCGTGATAACCTGAAGGTATCTAAAATTACTTCGCCCTATATTCCGATAAATAGGAGACTGTCAATATATCTTGGAGTTTCATGATAACTAAACAGTAATGTTGACTGGCGCTAGTGGAAGCTGAGGACGCGGTGATGGGTTTTTGAGAATGATGGTTTTTGTAGATAGCTAGGGTGTGGCAAGAGTGACAATTTCCGGAGAGTGGTGGTGTGTGGAGAGTGGAGGAGGCTGAAGACGCGTCTTAAGTGGGATGACGGTTTGTAGACAGTCACGGAGGCAGTTTGTGGAAAGTGGTGGAGGCTGAGAGAGCGCTGATGGTTTGCGAAAGGGAGGTTGTTACTTGGTCTACGTTGTGTTGCCACTCCATCACCCCCCAACAAACCAAGGGTCGTACCGGGGATGGTGAGGCTAAACGTGATTTGCAGAGACTACTGACACTGACGCAAATTTAGTTTAGTCTAACAAAGGTGACGTAGTAAAATTCTTAGGATCGGTTATCAGAATAGAATAAGAAACAATGTGCTCAAGCTTGAAAAGTTAGATTTTAAAAAGACAGGAAGGAATTGGTTCTCAAATAGAGTGGTAGATGAATGGAATGCACTCAATAATCAGATTTTTAGTGCTTAGGTAGGTAGGTTTCATACAAGTACTGCCACGTGTAGGAATGATGGCGTCTCTCAGCTTCCCTTATTTTCTTATATTCCCATAGCAAGAAAAGGAAGAGAAGAGAGGGGAAAACAAGGAAGAGGAGGAGGAGGAATATGAGAAGAAAGAGTGCCTATTTTTTCAATATCAGTAGTAAGAGAATGACATGAAAACCTAGTCGATGAAAGCATGTCAGTTCGAAAACTCGTTTCTATCTTTCCTCTCGTGAGATCTGTGGAAGAAAATAACCTTTAACACCGATGATTATTTTGTGATTTGTGTGAGTAATCCGAATAAAGGTAAAGGTCACTACTGAAATGAGGAACATGGAGAGCACAAATAAGTGAACGCTATCAGATTCTTCTGTGGATGTGAATGTTTTGGGGGAAAAAAATAACATGATAAATCACTCTCGGTCACGGACTCAGTATTAAAGAAAATACTTTTTGCTTCTTTTTTTTTTCTGCGCATGTTTTTCTATTCCTCGAGGGTTTGACTGTTTTTTTTTCCACCTCCGGAAAGCTTACTCGGCTGTGACAAGAAGGAAAATAGCTGGAGTGCGGGAATGTGTGTGTGTCCGTGGCAGGGTCTATCAGTTACTGTGTCTGTTAGTCAGTGCGGGTCTCTACCTCTGTGACGGCTTGCCTGTCTGTGTGTCAGTTTGTCTTCGTACTTCGTTTCATGGAACTCGGCTTTTTTCTCTTTTTTTTTTTTTTTCGTGTGTTTTTAATTTGCAACCCTCATGTCTTTTTCGCCTGTCCCTCCCTATTGCTTCTTGTTTCCCTTTGGAAGTCCCAGTTTTTATTACTATTTTTACTTTTTTACTTTCACCATTCACTTTCGCTCCCCTTTTGATGCTCCACGGTCGTGCTTCCTTGGTCGTGTTTTCATTGCCTGGCTTTTGGCTCTTGCAAAGAAAGAAAAAACTCTCTCTCTCTCTCTCTCTCTCTCTCTCTCTCTCTCTCTCTCTCTCTCTCTCTCTCTCTCTCTCTCTCTCTCTCTCTCTCTCTCTCTCTCTCTCTCTCTCTCTCTCTCCCTTTCTGTGAATGTGTAATTTATTTCTTTATTTATTTCACTTAGTTTATATTTTTAGTTGTACTTTTGTTTGGTGCAATTTGTAAAAGTTGTGATTTCACGTTTTGTCTTTGATCAAGAGTTTGTCTCTCTCTCTCTCTCTCTCTCTCTCTCTCTCTCTCTCTCTCTCTCTCTCTCTCTCTCTCTCTCTCTCTCTCTCTCTCTCTTTTCATTTTCTCTTTTTTTTTCCAGCTTTCGTTTGGTGTTGCACGTTTCTCTTTCACTCGGTATCATTCATGTGTTTTTTGCCGTGTGTGTGTGTGTGTGTGTGTGTGTGTGTGTGGGTAGGTGGGTGGGTGCACGGCGCGTAAGTCTATCAGATCAACCTATTTTTGCTTCCATGGCTGTACCGATCATTGCACCGTCTTGCTTTTTGCTATCGGATCCATGAACTAATCCTGGGGTACATAGAAGTGTGTGTGTGTGTGTTAATCCGTTCGCGCCTGTGGGAGCGAGTGTCCAGGTTAAGGGGTGAGGTGTGTAAAGGTGGAGGCAGCCTTGTGTTTCACATCCTTGGCTGGCTTATGATGGTTGGCGGGGGAGTGTGTTGTGTTGCATACCAAAGAGTAGCGGTTCATGAGCTGCTAGTACTGCTACTACTATCACTACTGCTGCTGCTACTACTACTACTACTACTACTACTACTACTACTACTAGTACTACTACTACTACTACTACTACTACTACTGCTACTGCTACTACTACCACTACCACTACTACTACTACTATTTCTAGCACCACTGTTCTGTTACCATTACCATCACTTCACTTGGAAACTTTTCATGCAAAATCTAGGTGCACTCGTGCACGACACAGGAACAAATTAAGTGTTGCAAGACTGCGCTGTGAGGACTGCATATAGCACGTAACAAGGCTGCCACTCTCACTCCCATTGTGAGTAGGTAGCAATTGTTAGTGTTACTATGACCAGTGTTAAGATTTATAATTACTCAAACCATTACAATTACATCGTGGGTCGTCCTGTCATCATCATCCGTGTAGCTGCAACTAATTCCATAGCCAGTGTTATTCCTGTCACTATTAATCTTACCGCAACACTCTGATATAATTACTCCCGTGCACGCTGTGGGGATTGTGTGGGTTTGTCTTTATAGCAAAATGGATTATGGTACTTCCATATTTCCTGTTAATACCGCGGCGACAGCTTTGATGCAGTTGCTTTTATGTTTTGTGGGAATTTAAATGTTTATGGCAATAGTATATTAAGTGTAGTTATATGTTAATTATTACTACCGTTACTAGGAATTTAGGCAATTTATTCTTATGCGCTGTGGAAGGTCTTAGTAAGTATTATCAAAACAAACACACATTATAGTTTCATATTCCTTACTACCATTACTACCGCTGCCAGAAACAAAATCAGTCACTGTTAAGTATTACTAGAATAAATATGCGGTTATTCTTATGCATTGCGGGGAGTTTTAGTGTATATCGTCATAAGAAAAAGTACATTGTATTTCTATATTCCTTACTACTATTACTACCACCATGATAAAAAAAAAAAAAAAAAAATATATATATATATATATATATATATATATATATATATATATATATATATATATATATATATATATATATATATATATATATATATATATATATATATATATATATATATTAGCGGATCTTCTGTTAGGTATTCCTGCTGTTGCTAAAAATCTAGTGCACTTAATCTTATACATTGTGGGGAGTTGTAATATATAATGTCATAATGAAAGTCGTACTGTAACTCTAGATTCCTTGCTACCATTGCTACCGCCGCGACAAACTGGATGTATGTAATTACTCTCATACGCTAGGAGGGAACTTAATAACAAAAGCACATAATTGCAATTTCATATTCCTTGTAACTTTTACCACCGCCACGGCAAAAAATAAAAAGGATACTGCTGTAATATATAATGTCATAATGAAAGTCGTACTGTAACTCTAGATTCCTTGCTACCATTGCTACCGCCGCGACAAACTGGATGTATGTAATTACTCTCATACGCTAGGAGGGAACTTAATAACAAAAGCACATAATTGCAATTTCATATTCCTTGTAACTTTTACCACCGCCACGGCAAAAAATAAAAAGGATACTGCGTTAGTCTCAGCGTTACGATGAAGTCCACTTTTCGTCACAATTACTTGCGGGTATTACACGTTACTATGACAGGATTCAACTTAAAGCTTTCCCACCGCCGTGGAATCCCGCCAGCACACCAGGCAAGTGAGGAACACAATTGAAACGAAACTATAAAGGATGCTGTTATTTATTTATTTATTTATTTATTTATTTATTTATTTATTTTATTTTTTTGCGACTGTTGGAGGCACCACTCGACAGGAGGTGAAACTAAGAGAATATTGAAGTGTCGTCATTTCACAGTGTGGCGGTGCTGTGAGTTTAGGGACAATTGTTGGATGTTTAGCGTTGTAAATAGGCAGCTTTTGTGTGGCTAATGTGATGAGTCCCCTTTTTTTTTTTGTGAGTGTGAATAAGAGCCTGAGCGCCAGGGGAAAAAATAGTAATTACATATTTAATCGCTACTCTCTAAATAAAGCAGAGTTATGTGGAAGAGTTTTATAAACAGACAAATAAATTGTTCTGTTATGCTTAATGTAACATGCTTTTTTTTTTTTTTATGGTGTGTGAATGAGAGAATGGGGAAGGACATAAAGCAGCCTTTGAAATTGCCTCTGAATAGATCAATTGAAAAAGTAAAAGAATTTCGTAGATACCCTTTTCTTATGTGTATCGTTGCAAGTAAGGTGTTTGTATTTCTAATGTAGCGTCTCCTTTTATTTTATGTATAAATGTGATACTGGCTAAGGGCTATATAAAAAAAAAAAAAAAAAATGCCTGCTCACCCGTCGCTCACTGTAAAGAATAGCATGTATTAGAAGTAAAAAAAAAAAAAAGAAAAGTCAGTTTCATTCTAGTAGCCGTATAAACAGAACTGTCTAGATGTAACTAAAAAGCGACACGTACAGGTAGAGGAGAGGAGGTGCAGGAAGTAGAGACAGAGAATAGTAGAGAAAGTAGAGAAAACGAATAGTACGATCCCTTTAAAAAAAAAAAGCAAGAAAAGTTTAAGATTTATTGACAGTAAGAGTATCGTACTTGAATATAAGAGTATACATAATTCACGAAACGCTCATAGATATTAATGAAAAAATGAACAACCCTTAAAACACTCTGAACTATATTTGTTATATCACTTTATATATACAACATTCCTTAAACTAACCCTAAATGTATTTGAAAACCACCTTAAATATCCCAACACTCATTCCTTAACACACCTTAATTACCCTTACCATAAAGTACAGTAGCTCCAGTAGTCAATGGTTTCACTGACTAGGTTCCTCTATTAAGTGTTGGGCTCATGTGCTTACATAATGGATACTTTGTTTTTCCATTTGCACTCCGATATCTACCCGACTGCCTCTTTTTCTGATGTATGCGATCTTATCTGGAATGGCCGCTGTTGTGCGAGGCCATTGGTATGCATTACTTGCCTCCAATCACGCTCCAGTGTACGCATCGCTATTTAGATCTGAGAAAATATTCAGGCGTGATGCAAGCACTGAGATAGGGAGAGAGAGAGAGAGAGAGAGAGAGAGAGAGAGAGAGAGAGAGAGAGAGAGAGAGAGAGAGAGAGAGAGAGAGAGAGAGAGAGAGAGAGAGAGAGAGAGAGAGAGAGAGAGAGAGAGAGACGAACTTACTGATAGAAAGACAAAGACAAAGACTGATAGCCAACCAGCCAGCTAGACAGACAGGCAGAACAATAAACAGACAGACAGAGACCCAGCCTGTCAGCCAACAAGAAAGACAGACAGACAGACAGACAGACAGACACACTTAATCTGTCAGTCAGCTAGCCAGACACACACACACACACACACACACACACACACACACACACACACACACACACACAGATAGAGACAGACACAGCCGGCCAAACAACCATCCAACCAGCCAACCAGACAGACAGACAGACAGACAGACAGACAAATAAATGGTTATAACTGTATTTGCTTTTAAAAGAGACAAGACAGACATCACCTGCAGAATATACCACCCCGCTCCCCTAAACCCGAGTAATGATGATGTCAGTAGTTAGCTGGGTGGCGGTGGTGGTGCTGGTGGTGGCACTGGTGGTGGTGGTGACCAAGGTGATTCTTTAATTACTGACTGTTAATTAAAGCGACTGCAGTCTGAAAAGATAATGGCACTGGTGTGTGTGTGTGTGTGTGTGTGTGTGTGTGTGTGTGTGTGTGTGTGTGTGTGTGTGTGTGTTACGAGACAAAGCTACTTTAATCAGTATCTCTGTTCCTTTTAATGTTCGTGTAGATTAGCAATTATTCCTATCGTGAGTGACATATTTTAATGAAAGAATAATTAGGCATCAAATATTTTGCCGTCGTATCGACCGGTCAATGAAGGTAAAGTTTGGCATCACATTTTGTCTGTCCGTTCCGTTACCTGAAAGAGACGAAGCAGTTATTGCGTGGCGGAGTGCGGATGAAAGTTGCTGGTGTGGGGGAGAGAGAGAGAGAGAGAGAGAGAGAGAGAGAGAGAGAGAGAGAGAGAGAGAGAGAGAGAGAGAGAGAGAGAGAGTTGCTTCCCTTCCTTTTCTTATCTTTCCTCACCCCAAAAAAAACATGAACAAGCAAAGAAATATATATATATATATATATATATATATATATATATATATATATATATATATATATATATATATATATATATATATATATATATATATATATATATATATATATATATATATATATATATATATATATATATAATATATAAACAAATGCATACTAGAGACCCATCTTCCTCCTCCTTCTCCTCCTCCTCCTCCTCCTGACGTGTTTCGTAGAGCCCACCAATCTCCGCTGTGATCTGAGGTTAATCTTTGTAATGTGAAGGGAACGATCCTTCTCGGCTTGTTTGGCACCAATCTGCTATCCGCGGCTGCAGTATTCCTTGGATCTCTCCTGTATTTCCATTGGCAGGCAACAGTGGACGCCGCCAAGATTGCTCGTCACCGGGGAATTATGTCAAGGTTCTCCTGGTGTGCTTGGATTGGTACCGTCTCCATTTGTTCACATATATATATGCAGTGCTGGTCCTGGCGCAGCAAGAAAAAAAAATGAGTAAAATAATATAAAAGAAAAGAAAAGAGCACGGAAAAAGAGAAGTGTCAATTCCTTAGAGAGATAATACATTTTTTTTTTTTTGGGGGGGGGTTGCGCTTTAGGTTCGGTTTCTTTCTAGTGAATCTAGTCTTTCAGGGCTAAGAAGGTGCTCCTAATGAAAGACATTGACATTTGGGAACCATTACTCCGAGTAGATGCCCTTCCTACCCTCGAAGCGTGACCAGGAATTGAATCCGTGGGCTTGAGGATTTCCTCGACCCTGAAAGCGCGTGCGGTCCCACTGTACCAAGGAGATAATCCACAATGAAGTCCAAAATTTCGTTGTGAGGTGTCTTGAGACTTAGTCCTAGGCAAAGGGAAAACAGAGAAACAGGCATGGAGCCCCAGAGTTTATTAGTAAAGGGGATGGGAGACTGGGAATATTGTTTAACTCTTGTATTAGGGAGGTGGACATAATAGGCATGAAAGAAAGTACATCTTGTGCAGCATGTGACAAATAATACGATATGGACAGTGCTTTATAGCTTAAAATTCCACAACACATTTAGAAAAAGAACATGAGATAAAACATACCTACGTATACCCAGTAATTATCTCTATCCGCAAATAAATCTTTATAAGCTCTCTAAGAATAATTAAAAACGTGACAACTAATCCCTGTCTGTATATGATGAAGACAAAGGAACTGGTACACGTATCTTCACTAATTCAAAAGGTAAAGGAGTGTTGTAACATGCCGCAAGAATTAATAAACAGTACGTTGGTTACGCCAAATCTTGAGATCGACAGCTGATTTTCAGAGAGGTGAATTTCTATCGGTATGCACAAGCTGAAAAACACACAATAGATCCATCATATTAGAATCCGTAAACAGTACTATGGTATAAAAAATAATAACTGGACGAGGTAATAGAATAATAAATCAGTGCCAGATTTTAAGTTTTGTCTTAGCTACCGAGAGAGAGAGAGAGAGAGAGAGAGAGAGAGAGAGAGAGAGAGAGAGAGAGAGAGAGAGAGAGAGAGAGAGAGAGAGAGAGAGAGAGAGAGAGAGAGAGAGAGAGAGAGAGAGAGAGAGAGAGAGAGAGAGAGAGAGAGAGAGAGACCAACCGCATAACTTTACTAGGAAAAGAAATGTGTTTTAATTTTTGCCTTTGTCCCTGATCCCTTCTTAACCTCTTTTCAACACACACACACACACACACACTCTCTCTCTCTCTCTCTCTCTCTCTCTCTCTCTCTCTCTCTCTCTCTCTCTCTCTCTCTCTCTCTCTCTCTCTCTCTCTCTCTCTCCTTTTTTCTTCCATTACTTTCAATTTTGCTGCGTTAGGCCAAATCTTTCTACTTTGATGCTCTATCTTGAATACTCTGTTATAAGTTTGGTGTCTGAATTTAGTTCTCTTGCTTGCTTAGTGTCCAAGTCAGTGATATCATTCTTGTCATCTTTGCATATTAATTGATTTCAAGTGTGTGTGTGTGTGTGTGTGTGTGTGTGTGTGTGTGTGTGTGTGTGTGTGTGTGTGTGTGTGTGCGCGCGAGTTAGTGTGTGTGTGTGTATGCGTGTGTGAGTGTGTGTGTTTTTGAATACGTAATTTTTTCGTATGTTTTATTCGTAAAACATTTCCGTTATTTTTTGGAGCTCAAGATTAGGGTTCCTTTCGGCAAATAATGCTCTCCACCTTTTCAAATGAAACGATGCAATGGAGTGAGCATTCTTTATTCTCACAATTGTTGGAAAACTTTTCTTCTCGCTTATGCTTACACATTTGTTATATTTTTATAGGTTCAATGATAACTCCTGATGTCTCTTGCCTGTGTGTAAAAGGTATTATTATTACTTACTATCATCTCACGCTTCTTTCCATTACTACAAGCACTTTTTATTTTAATCCAAAGCACATAAATATATGCGTTGAGGCGTCAGTGTGTGATTTGTCAACGCAGAAAGTTTTGCTACGTCAACACCTGCACGACTTGCGCCACAGAACCAGGCTACGGAAAAGACAGCACGCAGTAGGCGGTGCTGGATACCTTCCGCTCGGCGCTTTCACAGATGGTGTATGTAGGAGGATGGTGAAGGTTACAGTTAAATGAAAAATGGTCTACAACAACGGCCCCATAGGTTGCTGCTAACACACACGCACATAGACATACTGCTCTATTATGATAATGAATCTCACACGTTAGTCCCAGAGTCCCCAAAGGAAGTCATGTTGCCAATTGGTAAGTCTATCTTCTAATTCTAATGCTGTGCTATAGTCATGAAAAAACATCACTATCATACCTGCCTTCAGGGAGGCTCGAACTCCCGGCCTCTGGTTTACTAGACCAGCGCTCTAGCCGCTGAGCTATGAAGGCACATACAAAGTAAGAAATGTCAGTGAATATTTTATGAAACTAGCACACCTTGTCTGTCTCAATTTCTCGGTGCGCAGTGAAGTATACTGAACCGAGGAGCCCCTGGAGGCTGCTGAAGTGCTTGGGAGTAGTTGTGTTTTGTTTTTGCACAACAATGACGAAACAAACATAAAACAAAAATACTTCCGGGATGAAAGTGTGTTATTTTGTTTCATCGACTCTCGAAACAAGAAAGTAAATCTGAAAATGTTGCGATGAATCCAGACTTTTGTCACACAGTTTAATCAAGCGTCCTCCACCGACACAGTATGCACGCATGTTTTAAAATTGCCAGTGGAGGAGCATAAGTTTTGGTGACTATTTATGACAAATGAGGCATCTTGTCTTATCATTTGTCTCCACAGAGGTATACTAAGTCTAGTATCGGTTTCCAGCCTAATATACAAGCGGGAAATTCTATAGAGAGAACCTTTCTCTTCTTTCCACGAGCACAGAGAAGCACTTAATGATTCCTTGATGGAGGCGATCAGAGTCGTATTAAACTTCTAATTGAAAGACGAATAGCTTGGTGGACTTACCGGCGACCCTTCCGTGGTGATTCCTGCATCAGCCTAAAATATTCGTGTTTCAGCACTTTTCAGCACAAAGAGCGTGGCGTTGAGTTACAGCAAGTGGCATCCACCAGCACAGTGGCCGTCTGCTTTCCTGCTACTGCTGCTGCTGCTGCTGGTGGTCTTGAGTGGCAGTGTGGCCTTCGCTCCTCCACTTGCGTGACAGTGTGTTTGTTTCAGTCTCACTTTCGAAGTGACCTGCTTAACAACAACGATTATGATTATAACAAGAAAACATATACTCTTAACACATGCTTCCTTCTCACTGTTCAGATTGTCTTTAATTTCTTGTTTTTCTTATAATTTTCAAGTTTCCGTTCCTCTGTTCTAATAGTTATTACATACATGCATACATGCATACCTACATACTTATCTACATACATATGAGTATGTGTTTGTTACATACACATATACATTCGTACACACACACACACACACACACACACACACACACACACACACACACACACACACACACACACACACACACACACACACACACACACACACACACACACAGAAACAGACGAATGACTAACAAACAGAACAGTTAGATAAAATAAACAGACAGACCGAAATAAAGAAACATATAGAGCAGGCACATACGTACAGTACACCTCCAAAAACAGATAGACAGTCCGTCAAGTGTATAGTACATTAATTTATATACACTCACCTGGTACACACCTATCCATAGCTTTCTACCGTTGTTCATTTACTGCATCTTCTCGCGGGCCGGAACACCCTCTGGTCATGGTCAATTAGAAGCATCAGCCAGGAATTTCACAACGTTGGCTTTCATTGCGGCAAGTTTTGACAGTGGCGGCTGCACCTTTTTTTCTAATACAAAGTGGCGCTTATATACATCTATCCTGTATTTCCTCCTTCCTATGGCTGAAGGGAGATTTTAAGACATTCATCCTCCAATTTTGATAACCCTTTCGACATTTCTTTTAGGACTAGCACCTCAATGGACCTTTTGTTCGATCTTTTTGTTGCCCTTGGCCACTGCTGTGTGTGTGTGTGTGTGTGTGTGTGTGTGTGTGTGTGTGTGTGTGTGTGTGTGTGTGTGTGTGTGTAGTACGCCTCTTGTTTTTTTTTCCTATTTTATTTATTTATTTTTTTAGAGTGGATTTAGAATCAAAGGCCATCAATGTCATGAACTAGTTTTTTTTATTTTCTTTTTACTGTTATTAATTTCTTGTGTATTTTATTCATCTATTTGTATGATTGGTTTTGCATTATTTTTTGCATTATTTTTTTATTCATTAATTGATTATATATTCACTAATGTATGAAAACTAGATTAACATTTTATTTGTATATTTACCGATTCGCCAAAGCACTTCAGAGAAACCACGACGATAAAGAGAAAAGTTTTGAATAAGAGGAAAGTAAATAACATTTCATCATCATCTTAACTGAGGCGATGACAGCAGATAATCCTCATTCTAAGAAGGTAAAGGAAGGGTTGGATTCCCTTTAACAGCAGAATAAGAAAGAAACAGAGTCACTTAAACGGAGCACAAAAAGGCAGATTATATTCTTTAGGAAGCGAAGGATAAAGAGCAACCTTCTCGTATTCTTTCTCTTTTCCTTCTCTGCCCGCTCACTCTCCTTTTACTTAGTGAATTGGCTTTAATTTCCATAGCTGTTCCTTCCATCTCCGTTAATAAAGGCAAGACGAGGCATCATTTTTCATCCAATTCCCTCTACACCCAAACTTTGGCAGGGAGAAAAAAACGAGAAAATGATCTTTCTAAAATTTCTCCACCACTTTTCACACGAGTTGCACATCTTTAAGCTAGTGTGTGTGTGTGTGTGTGTGTGTGTGTGTGTGTGTGTGTGTGTGTGTGTGTGTGTGTGTGTGTGTGTGTGTGTGCGCGCGCGCTTGTTTGTTTGTTTGTTCATATGTGCATTTCCACGCTTTGTTGTTTTATGATGTGAGATTCTCCTTTTTCACCTCTTATTTATTTTTTTTAGCTCTGTGTGTGTGTGTGTGTGTGTGTGTGTGTGTGTGTGTGTGTGTGTGTGTGTGTGTGGGTGTGTGGGTGTTGAGTGCATATCCTCGTATAAAAGTAAAATAAATAAATAAATGCATCACAAGTAGTATATGAAACCTGATGGAAAGGTTAGGCGTGTTTTTTTTTATTTATTTATTATTTTATTTTTTTTATGTTTATGTGTATATATCGACTTGTGTCTAGTGTTAATGCACATATTCATTCTTCAGTTTGTATTTTCTCTACTGTGTTTGTATTTTTCTTTATATATATATAATTTGTCAACCTACGTACGCATCCTCTTGTCTGTCCGGTTGTCTGTCTCTCTGTCTCTCAATTTATTCATGTACTAGCTAGCCATCTATTCATGTGTATGCATATGTACCTGTCCTTTCATTTCAATTTTTACATATTCATCTCAATCAAGTACTTGCGCCTACATAGGACAGTGAATTTCTGACATAACAATTTTTTTTTTCTATTTGATTTCTCTCTACATATGTATTTTTTTTTTCAGATACGCACACTGTTGAATAAATAATGTAAGTTATTCTATTTCGATATTGTTATGCTCTAATGTTCCATTCATTTCAGTGTGGAAATATCCATTTTTTTTTTCATTCCCTTCCCTCCTTCCTTTCCTCATTTTTGATGCGACGCTTTGCTTTAATCAGTCTCTCTCTCTCTCTCTCTCTCTCTCTCTCTCTCTCTCTCTCTCTCTCTCTCTCTCTCTCTCTCTCTCTCTCTCTCTCTCTCTCTCTCTCTCTCTCTCTCTCTCTCTCTCTCTCTCTCTCTCTCTCTCTCTCTCTCTCTCTCTCTCTCTCTCTCTCTCTCTCTCTCTCTCATACAGTGAATACAGTTCGTTACTTCCAACATTACTGAGCAGCAGGCTCACACAATACTCACCTTTATCAGTCGTGTTTGTGTGATCGATGGCAATGTTTTCCCGTCATTCACTCCTTTAAATGTCTTATTATATTCATCACTTATTCTCTATTCATGTTTGTTTAATACCTTGAAGTTAGAGGTTAGAAAACGATAATCTCTTGAAGTTCTTATGATTTCTGAAGTATATTTCGTGTTTTGTAAAGAAGTAAACGGAAAACTATAACAGGTTAAGTTATATATATATATATATATATATATATATATATATATATATATATATATATATATATATATATATATATATATATATATATATATATATATATATATATATATATATATATATATATAAGTCAAACTTGGAGTTCCTAGCGTAAGTAAGCGCAGGAAGAACGCGATCGTAGATTTAAGGTTCCTGTGATATTTAAGTGTATTTTTCTTATGTCCTAAAGAGTCAAGCTTTGAGTTCCCATCGTGCATTTGTTTTCCTCCCCGAATCTCTTCCTGGTCTGCCGCTTGCCAGTCTCTGCCTGCACGCCACGTCACATCACCCTCATTCGCCTCACGCGTTACGAGAAGCCGCGGTGATAAACTTTGTCGTGAGAAGCAGACGAGGGCACCCCAACTCCGGTGTCAGGTGATGCCAGCCAGCCTGCGCGATTGACGATATTGCAGGTGTGGGAGTTTGCACTGCAGATGTGTCGGGGTGCATTGCAGGTGTGTATCGAATGCATTGTAGGTGTGTGGAGGAGGGACAATGCAGCTGTATGTATGTTGGGGTGCGGTCGGGGAAGAGTCACTGTAGAAATGGTCGGGTGCACTGTGTGTGTGTGTGTGTGTGTGTGTGTGTGTGTGTGTGTAGGTGGGACAGTGTAGGTGTGTGGAGGTGGGATAGTGTAGGTGCGTGTAGGTAGGATAATGTAAGTGTGTGGAGGTCGGATAGTATAGGTGTGTGTAGGTAGGGACAGTGTAGGTATGTGTGTGTGGGTAGAACAGTGCAGGCATGTATAGGTGAGAAATGAAACAGATGTATGGAGAAAGAGCTACGCAGGTGTGTTGGGGAAGGATATGAGTAGTACACGTGTGTGATGGAGGGACTAAGCGGGTATGTGAAGGAGAAACAATTCAAGTGTGTGTGTGTGTGTGTGTGTGTGTGTGTGTGTGTGTGTGTGTGTGTGTGTGTGTGTGTGTGTGTGTGTGTGTGTGTGTGTGTGTGTGTGTGTGTGTGTACGCGCGCGCGTAAGTGTGGTGAATGGGAAAGATTTCCTGTGTGCGGCGGAGGAACACAGCGGCTCCATAATGGGTGTCGCGTCGCGGTCGTGTTGGTAAACCTCACACGCAAGACACTTCTCTTGCACACAGATATTATGAGTGTCGTTTGGGAGAAAGTTAGGAGAGGCCTTTGTCCTGCGGTGGACTCGTAATTGTTGTCAGTGGCGGAGGTGGTGGTGGTAGTGGAGGTGGATGTGGTGGTGGTGATGGTAGTATTCTGTTCCTGGTGCACTTCTGTATATGTCTACCAACTTGAACATCCCCGACTTTGTAAGCGGAGGCGTAAGGAAGGTGGACAAGTTCTCTTTCTACCAACACACACACACACACACACACACACACACACACACACACACACACACACACACACACACACACACACACACACACACACACACACACACACACACACACACACACACACACACACACACACACACACACACACACACACACGCACGCACGCACGCACGCACGCACGCACGCACGCACGCACGCACGCACGCACGCACGCACGCACGCACGCACGCACGCACGCACGCACGCACGCACGCACGCACGCACGCACGCACGCACGCACGCACGCACACACACACACACACACACACACACACACACATTTTCACTTTCAGTATCCACACTTCCATCAATTACTCAGCTCCTCAGCGCTAGTTTGTAGCCGCCACCTCGCATCAGGATATTTATTGCGAGCAAACAAGTTAGCCTCTCCAGCAGGGCGCCGCATGATCGATTACATCCATCTCTCCCTGCTATTCGTGCTGCAACATTTTTTTTTCTCATTCAAATGACGCCCCTGTTTGGAGCGCAGGATATGAATACGACAAGGTTTGAAAAGACACGTTCCTGATGCGTTCTTTCCAGACCATCGCTGCTGGAGAAAGGAAGGTCGGAGATTATGAAACACCTTGTTTTTATTCTCTGGATCATCATCGTAAGAGGAAAATAGAGAACATCCATTTCCCTCCATCATTATCCATGCTCCTTTTTCATTCGATATTTTCCTTAAAACATCCAAGAAATTTGTAGCTGGAGTGTCGACCGTGGTATTGATCGACACGGATGAAGGACGAGGGTGGGACGGGCGGGGGAGGGGGTCGAATGACGCGTTTGTGTGATGGATTTAGGAGAAATGACCATTACTGGCTCGGGCCGCCACTGGGGGAGTATGCGGGCACAGGAGGCAGGGGGAAAAGGACACGGTGTAGGTGTGCACTGAGCATTCGTCATCTGCAAACTGTATCTGGTGTGTCGCTACCATAGAGAGCCCTTTCACTAATGCTACACGAAACTTAAGAATTCTTTATCTCAAAAAAAAAAAGAAAATCATCAATTCAACAGACAAAAAATGTGCTCGCCTATACACAGTACAATAATTCTTTAAAGACTGATTAATGCTTTGAACTCGGAAAAAAAAGAAAAAAAAAACATAAAATTTCAACCCTTCATAAAAAGCAGAAGTGTTATGTCAATCTCAGGTCCCCTCGTGAGTTGATAATGAGGAGGTTGGGGTAACAAGGCCCCAACCTTTACCTTCTGTAGGGTCTTATTTACTAGGCCTAACTGGTGGTAAGGCCAGAAGGATGCGAGTGGTGTGTATGTTGCTCTTTCATTGGATATGTTAGATCCTCTCACATTCAGGTTTCTACTTGTCTGTCAGTCTGTATATATTGGTCTCTATCTGTTCATCAGTCTGTACTATCTGTATTTTCATTTATTATCTGTTTTCTCCATCTTTGTATTTGTCTGCCCATCTATCTGTCTATCTATATGCTTGTTTCTATACCAATCTTTCTATCTATTTATCAATATTGAGGTTTTGTAACTATTGACAGGTTGATTAACGAGAGAGAGAGAGAGAGAGAGAGAGAGAGAGAGAGAGAGAGAGAGAGAGAGAGAGAGAGAGAGAGAGAGAGAGAGAGAGAGAGAGAGAGAGAGAGAGAACCATTACACTTGACCTAACTGAAATGCATTAACAAGAAACTTACACAAACACGTTCGTAAGTTTCTTCTCAACACCACCTTCTTTTAATCGCATCCTCGTTATCGTTAAAACCAAAAAGATGAAGAAAAAAGAAAAAAAATCACCCTTGGGTCTTTTTGCCCTCTTCGTTAGGACATACCCTATTCATCCAATTCCTGGACTTTCTTCTTAGCCCTGGGCGGCAGCGGCAGTGGCGGGATCTTTCCTCTACCTTGGATGGAGTGAGGCTCATACCTGGCCAAGCCGCCCGACTCTGTCAATGCCGGACCATTAGTCTTGCTGAGGCCGCGGCCGAAACTCCTCCATTGACGAGTTTATATGCTAATGGCTTGGCCCGAGTCTCTGAGATAATGAGCGCTTTTATGTCCCTGGTCTCGTCTACTTCCGTTCCTTACGTCCTTTAAAGGTGGTTTTTTTTTTCCATGATTTCTATAATATATATGAATTTCCTTCCCTTCCCTCGCTCGTGGAAGAAAAAGGGAAAGGAGTGCTCAAGTACTACCTTCGATAATTATAGTACTTCCCTCAGATTTCTTTTCTCTTTCCCTCGTTCGGTTCTCAATTGAATGATGTGGGTTTTAGGATTTTTTCCACCTCGTGCTATGGTGTTCTGTTTAGCATCGTAGTACTGGCGAAGGTTCTGGGTCAGACTATGGAGCTTGCTAAGACTGTTGTGTTTAGTAATGACCAGGCTAGTGTCTCTATGCATGGCTGTACACACACACACACACACACACACACACACACACACACACACACACACACACACACACACACACACACACACACACACACACACACACACACACACACACACACACACACACACACACACACACATGAGAGAGAGAGAAAAAAAGTCCACAATTTATTTATCTGTGCTCTCAAAAACTTTACTAGAATTCATCCACTTCACCATTACTGTAAGTTACGTTACCTTTCAGCGTTTAGCCTTGCTTTCCTTTTCTCTCCTTTTCTCTCTTTTCCTCTCCTCACCTCTCCTTTCCTCTCATTTTCTTTTTTTCTTTCCTTTCCTTTTTCATTTAATTTCCTAGCCTTTCTTCCTCTTTCTCTCCTTTCCTTTCTTTTCCTCTCCTTGCCTCTCCTTTCCTTTCCTTCCCTTTCTTTCCTCTTTTCCTTTCCTATACTTTTCTTTCCCTTACTTTCCTTTTCGCTTCTTTCCTTTCCTTTTATTTCCTTCTCTTTTCCTTTTCCTCTTCCTTCCTTTCCTTTATTTTTCTCTTCTCTCCTCTCCTGTTCTCTCCTCTCCTCTCCTCCATTATCAACATTAGCTGCAAGATGTTCTGCAAAGAGGATTTATGCATTCTTTCTTATCCTGCTTAAAAAAGATTTGCGGATTTAAGTCTATTTGTGGAAAGTCTCTGAAAAGGAGTCAAGTTTGAGCCTCTGTAATTCATTTTACAGTACGATTTAACGTGTGAAATCTTGGTCTCCAGACTTCCAGCCAGCTTGTGCCGGGAGTATTTCAGTCAGTTTTGATATTCCGTCCACGAACAGATTTTCTCTCCCAAGAGGCGTTTGCTGAATGCTTCCTCTTCCTTCCCTCGCCTCTTCTGCAAGTTGTTCCGCGAGAGATGAAGTTAGTTTGGCCGCGCTCAAGAACACCTGCGCTTGTTTTGCATAACGTAATCGCTGCCAAGGGGAGAACCAAATGCAGGAGTGTATGAAAGGAGGAATTAGCTTGCCGCCTTGTATAGCCACAAGAGTAAAGATACGCTTAAGCTGTCGACAAACTGCATTTTGGGACACACACACACACACACACACACACACACACACACACACACACACACACACACACACACACACACACACACAAGAAGAGTACTACACTGAAATAGCTGAAGGAAAGACTGATTAAAATATAGGTTTTGAAACAGAACCACACGAACACAACTCAGGGCCTATTTGCTACACACACACACACACACACACACACACACACACACACACACACACTCGTTAACCCAGCAGCAGCGCCTTAACTCCCCTATACAACACCTCTGGTCCCCGCTATCTAGACGTAATGACCTCTTGTTTAGGGTAATGGGTCGCCTACACCAATCTCCCTCCTGTATTAGTTGATAGTCTCCATAGACCACAAGCGCCGCCTATAATCTCCTGTCGTCAGCCAGTAATGGCCCGTACTTCTGCTAATGACACTCGCGTTGTTCCTTGGCCCTCCGTGTTCTGGGGTTCCGTGCTCGTGTCCTCATTGGTGTGTGTGTGTGTGTGTGTGTGTGTGTGTGTGTGTGTTTGATAGGGTTGTGAATTCATGTTTGGTTGTATGAATATTACAATGTCCTATTTGTTTGATTATAGTAATTAGTTAATGCGATAATTATTGGTGCAACCACTTTTACAAATACCACTTTTACTGCTGCTGCTGGTGCTACCGCTGCCGCTTCTACTACTACTACTACTACTACTACTACTACTACTACTACTACTACTACTACTACTACTACTGTTAATATCAACACATGAAAATGAAACCAACAACCTTGCCCCTTCCTTATCTTTTGACGCTGAAAATATCTACAGGTATAAGTCGATGCCTGGATAAACTGAAGAATAATCATACTAAGTGCTCCCCGTGTCGGTGTCAATAACAAATGTTTAATGACCTTTCAAGGCGGAGGTGTTTTTCTTACCTTCAGGCTAGTCGGGCGGTGCACGCATATACTCCTTCCCTTAGTTGGTGTTTTTATATATTACCATCTGCTTCAAAGTGTTTTCATTGTCAAAGGAAGGCAGATTTTGATATGGGAAAGCAAGGTTGTCTCTCATTGGTAGGCTTAGCGTGTCCTGGTGAGGGTATGGGAGGGACGAGGAGCCTACGTTACCTGCGGTTCCGCCTGCTCGATGTGCTGGTACTGACCCTCATCCACGCCACCTGCTCCAGCCTGCTGCGTGTGCCATCCAGGTGAATGATGGTAGGGATCACACACACACACACACACACACACACACACACACACACACACACACACACACACACACACACACACACACACACACACACACACACACACACACACACACACACACACACACACACACACACATACACGACTGCTTTTACCCTTGGAAACGCCTTTTCTCACGGGAATGTCAAGGTGACTCGTCATTTAGTCTCGGCACACTGTGCAGCGGCCTTGTGTCTCTCAGGCGTGAATGAACGAAACAGGAATGTGTCTCGGTGAAGAGATTTTGTTTCCCAGTGGGAAAATTTGCTGCGCCTGAAACAATTTTCTGTTAACTGCAATCTGTTCTTCAAAATATATCTAATAAGCCTAAAATAGTAGATAAATAATGGGCCTTTGCGAGTTGCACACATCGTTTTTAACGTAATTACACAAAACTTTGTTTTGCAATTAAAGTAAATCACGTTACGTCGATTTAATTAGTCCGTGTAATGAACATGATTGCAATGCATTGAACTTGCTCATCAAAACAGGGTGAAAATGTATATAGAAAACATGTATGTGGAGGACATTGCAGGTTAATGTAATGACTGAACGAGTGGAGCCAATAATGATAATTACTACATTCATCATTCATGATAAAATTAACATTCATGATGGAACGAGACTGTATTGCATTGGTGATGAATGCATGGCGTGCCATGCCGTGAAGCTGCTCGGTGAGGCCAATCAGCGAGGCACACAGGGCAGCTCGCGGCGCCGCCCGCCAGGTGGAGCCACGCCGCTGCTGGAACCCACACCACCGCCGAGGCCCAGGCCCTGAGTGGCTACGCGGTGCACCAATCACAGGCTTCCTCCAAAAATACATACCGCAACTGTGAAAAAGAGCTGATATGCGAATGCATAAAAAGGAGGAACAGTAAAAATATACTGAAAGATCCCATTCTTTCACAGGGAAATCATTTTATTGGCAATTCTGATACGAGGCTCATGTCCGAAACTCGCCGAAATTAAGGAATTATTGCACAAAAGTTACTTAGATCTCGTATAAAACTAATTCAAAGGAAATAAATACATTTTACTTCTTTACTCCGTCAGTTCATTCTTCCTGTTTCTATTTCATAGCCCTCACTTGTTGTTCCGTTCATTAAAAAAGTACCAGCATAAATTTTTGCCTTGCTTCTGAATTCACGCACGAAGTTTTGGAAATACAGGAGGGGAGATCAGCTGGCCTTTTACAAATATTTTTTACTGACTCAGTGAATCAATCGTGTTATGATCTATGAGGTAATTTATAGTTATCTATGTTTTACCACATATTTAGTCCAGAAATTATTGAATGGGAGGACAAGGGAATAGCAAATGTATTTCATTGACTTCTTAAATTCGTTGTGTAATATTGTGGGAAGAACTCATTTTGTGGTCATCCTTATCCAGCTTTTATCTCTTGATTTGCCTGCCTTTTTTGTCAGTATATATTCATCTATTTGGCTGAGTCACGGAGTGTGTTCCTATAATAACTGCACGAGAGACAATAGTGGAGATAACGAACACATCGGTGGATCGGAGTTATGGGTCCGGGTACATGCACGGACCAACACAGCTTCCGTGTCCTTTCAGCTGGGTTTGGCTGTCGAATAATTCTCTTCCGTGAACGTTATGTGGGTGTTGGTGAAACTTTCAAAGAGCGCCCGGGCCTGTTTGGTAGTGGATGCCCGAAATATTTATGCCTTCATGGGAAGGGGAAGGCTTTTTTCTCCTCGACTTTGGAATGCAGCAAAATTTACCTGTCAGTCTAGGAAAATCGAACACTGAGCGCGTGTTTTCGCTGCTCGTTAGCACCTTACCCACCTTATCTTCGTGCACGTGATAAAAACCTGCATACAAGCACACAAGTAAGAGTTTTCTATTTGTCTTTATTATTTTATCAACAAACCCAATACGCCATCGATACCAAAACACAAGCACGATAAGGAATTAAAGCCTCTATTTTCAGATCCTTTAGGATCTCTTACTTTCAAAGGACAGCAAGATGATAAGTCGTGTTCTCATGGGGTATTTTTCTATAAATGATGTAGAATCCATGTTTGTCACTAGAATCATGAAATCGCCACTGAAAAATCTGAATAACTTTCGCTAGAGCTCCGTTAACAAGACGAAGTAAGACTGGGACCTCCGAGAACTCTTTCCTGCACTGGAGTCTGTCTGGGATCGATTGCCCTCTGTCTGGCATTCCGTGTGTAGGATGTAAACCATGAATAACGAATAAAATTTCCCCCCCCCTCTCTCTCTCTCTCTCTCTCTCTCTCTCTCTCTCTCTCTCTCTCTCTCTCTCTCTCTCTCTCTCTCTCTCTCTCTCTCTCTCTCTCTCTGGGAAATGAGTGCTGGAACTAAGAGTTTTTGTTGCCGCTGTGAATGAGTCAAGCTTCGCTCCTTCTTGGGTCATGTTGATGATCCTGATGCTGAGCTCAGGCAGCTTCTTCGTTGTTCAGCGTGTGGCAGCTCAAGTGTGGCGTATTCTTCTTCCGCAAGTTAAGCTAAGTAATTAGGTTTCCCGTCCCTTATGGATATTATGCTGATAAGTCTGTTTTCTTGAGCTTAATGCCTAAAAATCTACGTATGAGTTTTATTCACCTCAGTGTTGGTTACGAAAGTCCCTTATTAATGGATGCTAACTTCGTGTTTCTATAATTAGTACCTTTGGTGAAAGAGGATGTGGTGTTACTCTAATGTATCGGTTTGGGTGTTATGTCAGAGACGATGGTAATGAATGGGGGAATGGGTATTCCTTGTATTCCTTCTTTTCCTTGTATTCCTGTATTCCTTGTAGATATCTGAGGTATGTGGGAAGCCGTCGATATATTGATCTTAGCGAGTTGTAAACAAGGCTATCATTCTTAATTACGTCTTGTAACTTTGTCGTTCATTGATGGCGGCGGGAAAGCTTCGGCTGTGGACGTGCACTTATTCGGAATGTTCTTGAAAGTTTGACGACCAGTGTACCGGTGGCCTCTTGGAACTTAATAAATAAATAAATAAATAGATAAAAAATAAGAGGTTTTTAAAACAATGATAATACAAGACAATAATGAACTCACTCACTACTTGTAAGAAACCAGTAAGAAACTAATTTACTTTTAGCGTAAGTAAGAATTTAAAGCAACTTTACGAGATTCAGATGTTTAAAATTTTCGTTTAAATGCAACCATAACTCTACGCTATGAGGCAACCAGATTTAAGTTACGATGTCAAAAAGTGTGAGGCAACGAGTGGTGAGTGGTGTGTGGGTGAAAGTGACGGGTGGCCGCTGCCGGGCTATTGGTAGCACTGTTGTAGTTTCTATCTGCGTATTTATCAATCAGCTGGACTAAACG
The DNA here is from genome assembly GCF_035594125.1 of Scylla paramamosain. Taxonomy (NCBI): domain Eukaryota; kingdom Metazoa; phylum Arthropoda; class Malacostraca; order Decapoda; family Portunidae; genus Scylla; species Scylla paramamosain. The sequence goes on along the minus strand of NC_087151.1, from coordinate 38,296,814 downwards.
TTGAGTGAGTCATATTTCTAGATTACTGCAGTGTAGGACTGACAGGAGATGCAAGCACTGAAACTGTTAAGAAATCAGCAGTCCAGCACGCAGCTGTCATTGTGTGAAACATACTTACCTCGACCAACTTATCATCATTATCTACAAATTTACTTCATTTTTTTAAAGTTCATTATTGACTCAACACTGAGAACGTAATTATTGAGTCAGAATCATCTACCACCCCATTTCTGTGCCTGTTTCTTCATAATTTTTTCTTTAATTTTTCTTTGTCACTCTTGAACCCAATGCTTCTTTGTTCTTTCCTGATTACTAACTCTAAGAATCATATGCACATCACCCAGGCCAAACATAATGCTCAGCGATGATTCTCTAAGCCATATAGCTTTACAAATCAACCACTCGGATAAAATGTCCTACGTCTAGCACAGAGAATCAGATCAGATTTCTTTTTCTCTTGTCCTCGGGATAATAACTCCTGCCATCAGTTACGTGTGAACGACCTGCGTGATGAAGAAAGTGGTGAGTACTTCCTGCAGGTGGAGATTATATGTCGCCGTATGGGAAGAAAGGATTATTACTATACTGGTGATGGTGGTCGTGGCGGTGGTGGAGTTTGTAGTGGTGTAACAATACTTGTACCGGATATTGACTTGTACAGGTGTGTGTGTGTGTGTGTGTGTGTGTGTGTGTGTGTGTGTGTGTGTGTGTGTGTGTGTGTGTGTGTGTGTGTGTGTGTGTGTGTGTGTGTGTGTTCGTTCGTATCTGTGCACTATTTATCTTTTCAGTTTTCTTTCAATCAACGCAAATTCACACATATATAATACCTGGAAGTCGTATTGGAAGTCTGTTGCTTTGACTCTAAATAGAAAGAGAAAATGTGGTTCCAAGTTGTCTCCTGTGTGACTGCCAGAGCGGAGGGAGGGACGAAGTGAGGGAGGGAGGGTGAAGAGAAATAAAGAGAAGAGAATTGACAAAGAGAAAAACGGCAGGCACCAGCAGGGGAAGAAAGGATCGTAGAAGGAAAGGAAAGCGGAGGAGGAGGAGGAGGAGGAGGAGGAGGAGGAGGAGGAGGAGGAGGAGGAGGAGGAGGAAGATGGAGAACAGAATCACACAAACGTAGTTTTAGGGTTACGTATATGTACATTGAAACAGAAAGAAAAAGGTTACGTATGTGTATTTTTGTCTGTTTTTCTTTCCTTTCTTAAAGGGAACAATATGGGTGGATAGATGGCTTTCATTTTTAGTGATGGATTTTTATATTTGTTGATAGAACGTAAGAAAACCAGAACGAATAGTGAACCGACTTTTTGGCGGGAACGTATTGGCTCGCCGATGCGGGTATGGACCTCCTGTGGAGACTCTCTCTCTCTCTCTCTCTCTCTCTCTCTCTCTCTCTCTCTCTCTCTCTCTCTCTCTCTCTCTCTCTCTCTCTCTCGCTCTTCCCATCGTTCCCGCCATGAATATATATACGGACTGAATTTTTCTTTTCAATGCCCTGCTTACATATATATATATATATATATATATATATATATATATATATATATATATATATATATATATATATATATATATATATATATATATATATATATATATATATATATATATATATATATATATATATATATATATATATATATTCTCTCTCTCTCTCTCTCTCTCTCTCTCTCTCTCTCTCTCTCTCTCTCTCTCTCTCTCTCTCTCTCTCTCTCTCTCTCTCTCTCTCTCTCTCTCTCTCTCTCTCTCTCTCTGTGTGTGTGTGTGTGTGTGTGTGTGTGTATGTTGAATGAATTTATCCCACGATCATATTGTATAAAGTTGTTCCTTTTTCCGCATTTTGAGGGCGACAGTTGCCTCACATGTGCTGTCGCCGCCTGTGTCCTCGCCTTGCCCATTACCTCGATGCCTCATTACACTCCGCCATGTGACTCGCCCTTGCTCGCCGCTCATTCACATCCTTGTAACCCACTTTCCCTGCTACTCCTTTCCTTCACATTAAGGCTTCAAGTGTAAAACTTTTTCTGATCCCTTTACCAGCACTATCCATTCCTTCCCAAGGCTGCAGCAAGCAACACACACACTAAATCAGGAAGAAACAAGCAAACCTAGACCCGCACTCCCTATTACTTCCCTTAAGGCACTGTTAGCGAGGAGAAAGGCATTGACGCGCGGCACCCAACACTCATTTGTTTCAGGGTGACGAGGGAACCGAGCATAGCGGCACGAGGAAGTGCGGCGCCTTCCCTCCATCACTGCCACACCAGGAAGTTATGAAGGTGACGGCAGGATTTGTAAGATGGGTTAGGAAGGACCTGATGGGGTTTTGTTGTTTGATGTGTGTTTTATTAGTTAGCATATTAATGTTTTTAATTAGTTTCTGAATTACTTAATGTGGTTATCTATAGGATGAAATTAAGTTGAAGTAGAGATTTAGCGTTCTTCAGTATTTTTTTTAATACGTCTTTCTGAGAAGTCAGAAATACAGATAATATTTCGTTGTGCTTTTTTTTTTTTTTTTTTTTTTTGGTGGGGTAAAATTAGGGCACCTTAGTTTTGAAAGCTCATCAGTCTTTAGCTTTTCCTTTTCTCACCACAGTTTGTGTTTATATGAGGTTGAAAATACGATGGTTTCATTAGTTTATTTTTCTCTTCTTAAAAAGCAAGTGTCTTCTAGAACCTAAACAATATCCATCTCGGATCTTTCCCTTCCTCAAGGCATAGAACTTTGGACATCATAACATTCATTAGCACGTTTCTAAGTCTTTCCATCAAGACGTAATGCTATAGAAACTGGAGTTTTTGCATACTCATTATGTTTACTTCATAAGACGCACATGATGACCTAAAAGAACATGACATAAAGGAAGGAGTAAGAGTCCAATGGACCTACGAGTGGCAGTCCTATCATAACTCCCTCGCTCCTCTTAACCAAACCCACTTCTTGCTTTAAATTACTTGGACCGGCTGGCGACTTTCTGCAGGCACACGGCTTAGGATGATATCATGCACTATGAAGGCAGGGGAAGCTTTGATATAATAAGTAAGAACCTTTGTGCGTGGATGAGTGTAATGCAGGCGTTTATGGAGCGTGGGGAGGCAGTGTAGTGTGCTGTGTCGTGCTGCGCCGTGCTGTGCTGTGTTGCTCCGAGCTGGTGCAATGCTGGATGCTAGGCACACATTGTAATTACTACCAGTGTTATGATTTATGTAGTAATAAGTTCAGCTAGTTAGTTGAGGTTAGTTTCATTAATTAGTTGAAGTGTGTGTGTGTGTGTGTGTGTGTGTGTGTGTGTGTGTGTGTGTGTGTGTGTGTGTCCCCTGCAGAGAACCAGAAACGTGAACAGAAAGTCTAATTACCTTGAACAATGGCCACCACTGCTGCTGCTCCTGTACATAGAATTAATTATTGTTCCCAACTTTACTTATTTCATCGTGTATGGAATGGCGGGGGCAGTTCCTTACGCTGGTACACAATTGTTGCGTCATCCCTTGCTGCTCTACGGCGTGTGACTCGTGACCCTTTCCTGCTGCCGGAGGTGGCCAGCGGCAGGGAAAGGTGCGGGGGTCGAGTTGAAGTTGTGAGGTGTCGCAAGGCTGTGGTGCAGAGATCGGGACGAGTGGAAAGTAAGGGGAAGAGAGAGAGAGAGAGAGAGAGAGAGAGAGAGAGAGAGAGAGAGAGAGAGAGAGAGAGAGAGAGAGAGAGAGAGAGAGAGAGAGAGAGAGAATGACGGGCTGGTCATCTCGTTCTGTTGCTATTGCTGATGGGTGTTGTTGCTGTGGTTGTGTTGTGATGGTGGTGGTGGTGGTAGTGTTGTTGCTGTGGTTGTGTTGTGATGGTGGTGGCGGTGGTAGTGTTGTTGCTGTGGTTGTGTTGTGATGGTGGTGGTGGTGGTAGTGTTGTTGCTGTGGTTGTGTTGTGATGGTGGTGGCGGTGGTAGTGTTGTTGCTGTTGGTTTTGTGGGGTGTTTTTGTTGTTGTTGTGTTGCTGTTGTTGGTGGTGGTGGTGGTGTTTTTGTTCGTATTGCGTTATCAATGTCAATTGTTAGTAGTGTTGTTGATATGTTAGTAATAAATAAATTATTATTTTTCATAACTTTTTTTTTATTCTCGCTCTAGTATAGCTGTTATATTAGATGATGATAATATCAATAATAATAACAATAATAATAGCAATTTAAAAATATCGTAACGGCAGGAGCAGCAACAGATAGTAATAATAATAATAATAATAATAATAATAATAATAATAATAATAATAATAGTAATGCCTTTACCTTTGATGTGTTTTGCTGTTACTGATGCTAGTGTTCCTGGTGGTGGTGCATATTATCCCATCGTACTCACAACACCATAACCACAATCAACACGACCACTCCTAAACCCAGCGGGCGGGAAGGTGGCCGAGGCTGTGATGTCCCGCCCACACACGCGCACGCGGGGGTCGGTGCTCCCCTACACCCTAGTAATTCTCCTTTTCTACCCTGAACCAAGCCGCCCATCCCAACACATTCCGAAACCCCAAACTTTCTAACCCTTTCACCTTCCTCCTTTCCTTCCCTTACCCCTCTCTCTCTCTCTCTCTCTCTCTCTCTCTCTCTCTCTCTCTCTCTCTCTCTCTCTCTCTCTCTCTCTCTCTCTCTCTCTCTCTCTCTCTCTCTCTCTCTCTCTCTCTCTCTCTTTCTCTCTTTCTTCTAGCTACCTCATTTCCTTCTCTTTCCTGCCTTTTCCCCTGCGCTTTCTCACTCTTTATCTCTCTCTATCTCCTTTTTTTTCTTGCCTCTCTCCATTTCTTTATTTTCTCCTCTTTTTCATCCCCTTCCTTTTGCTGTTTTTTTTTCCGTCCAGCTGTATCTCCTTCTTTCTTCTTTGCCTCCTGCCTCTCTCTGTCTTTCTGTCTCCCTCTCCTTTTCCTCTCCTGCCTTTTCCAGGTCTATCTCCCTCTCCTCCTTTCTCTCCTGACTTTCTCTCCCATTCTCCGTGTCTCCTACTCCTTTTCCTCCCCTCCTCCCTTCCCCCCTCGGCATTCCCACTGTCCCTGAGAAACACGTAATTACTGAAGAGTGGACAAAGAAGGAAGGAAAAACTCACTTAGTATGGAGGAGGCCAGCGAAGGGGAGACCTAATGAAGGGAGCGTCTGGGAGGAGCGAGCAGAGAGTAATGGAAGTAAACGACTCAGAGAAAATTAGAGCAACACAGAGAAACGTTTTGCCCCGCACCGCCAGCCAGCCAGCCAGCCAGCCAGCCAGCCAGCCAGCCAGCCAGACAGACAGGTAACTCAGCCTCTGATTCATACCTGGCGGAGTCACAGGTAAATGTTCGTTTATTGAGCTGGAATGAGGGGGTTGTGTTATTTATTTATTTATTTTTTTATTATTACTAGTATTATTTGATTTATTTGTTTTATTTGTTTGTTTATTTATTTTTTATTTTTTATTTTTTGGTGGGAAGTGAGAGTGGATGAGTTGGTAAGTGTATGTTAATGCGTCTTTGTTTGGGTTGTTATGTTGTTGTTTCAGTATTTCATTGATTATTTTTTTTTGTCTGTCTTTTATTTATTTATTTATTTTTTTTGTGTATATTTTATGGTCTGTTTGTCTATCTATTTATTAGTCTTTGTCGCTCTATTTGTGTTTTTCTCTCTTTCTGTCTATCTCCCTTCCTGTACCCCTCTCTCTCTCTCTCTCTCTCTCTCTCTCTCTCTCTCTCTCTCTCTCTCTCTCTCTCTCTCTCTCTCTCTCTCTCTCTCTCTCTCTCTCTCTCTCTCTCTCTCTCTCTCTCTCTCTCTCTCTCTCTCTCTCTCTCTCTCTCTCTCTCTGTCTGCTGTGGGGGTCGCCTCAAAACATTAATGGTTTCAATTAAATGCTACGGCAACTTAGCCACGTACACGGTGTAATTAAAATATTTTTCCTCGACAAAGGATCTCCTCTGTAATTTAATTCCCAGAAGACGTGACACGAATAGTAGGTGACTAGAAACGAGGCGGGAGGGGAGGAAGAGGATGAGGACGACAACGAGAACGAGGGGAGAGGAGGAGGGTGACGTGTGGGGAGAGGAAAGATACCACATGTAAACGTACTTATGAATGAAAGATGCTGATTCCTCTTCCTTCGGAACGCAGGAACAGAGGCTGGCGGAGTTGGTGGAGGTTCTTTGTGTCGGAAAAATACCTGGTTTTAAGAAATGGAGGTTTGTAAACGGGCAGTGAAGGCTGTGGTAGCTTTTTGTGTTGTGCGTTGTAGAGGAAGTTGCGTGGAGAGAAGAATTAAATAATACCGTGTGTGTGTGTGTGTGTGTGTGTGTGTGTGTGTGTGTGTGTGTGTGTGTGAGCATGTAAGCGAATCCCTGAGGCCACGCAGAAAGAAGTCAATTATGCCGCACTGAACTTTTCACCCTGTGCAGCCATGCTGGGCGCCACACCTTTATGGTCGCGCCCCTCATAGGCGTCCAGCGTTATGGTCAGCACGCGGCTGGATTAAAACACATGACGCGTGAAATAAAACCAGAGAAGTGTGCCTGGGGTTCTGCTTCCCCACCCGCGCCAATCACCCGCCCACTCATAGAGGTAAATACTGTCCTCTGCATGTTATTAAGTTATGGCATTGGTAGCACAGTGTCTTATGGTGCCAGCGAGGGCTAGACGGTTGAGTGTTGCTTGAAATGATGCCGTTGCTATTTGAAATATGAAAGTGTTTCAGTGATGGGAAGACAAATGAAATAAACTTGTGAAGAGAAGAAAGATGCGGAAGTATATATATTTTTTTCAGCCAGCCTGGGTAGACAGACCTCTCTTTTCCTGTTTTCTTGCCCTTGTGCAGAGTTCCTCAGACACAGATGACGTCCGTGTTTGGCTGGCATATCTATATCTCTCTCAGTGGTGTGCTTCCCTTGAAAAAAAAAAAAATTTAGGATATCCTGGAATCATTACTTTTTAAAATTTTTATATACACGATAACTCAAATTTTCATGTATCACAGAAGCAAGTTTCCTATGACGATCATTTTTTTTAACCTTTAATCTAACTTCCACGTGACTGCGTACACTATACCTTTCTATTATTTTGTTTCCATTTAAATTTCCTTCTTGTTTATATTTTGTTCGAATGGTGGCCAAGACTTGAAAGCATTATTGATTCCTGCTACTGACCACATTAGCAGATAACTTTCTTGCCAGCTAGTCTTGTGTGTTGATACCATTGCCTGTAGCCTTACTGGACATCTCGCCTCTCACACTTGAGCGCTCACAGAGGCAGGAAAAGTTGAGTCGCAAGAACCGGGACATGGCAGAGCAAGATTAAGTTTTTGCTTCCCTCTTAATACGGCCGCCTTCCTGGAGTCAATGGGCCGTGAGTTATGAATTTCTAATGCTGCTGATGTGTAAAGAAAAGGAAATACGTAGAGTCACACAACATTTCCTGCATTTTTTATGTAAGAGGAGCAATGTCCCAGTACAAAAAGAAGGGCGAAAAGAAAAAAAAAAGGCCAACTGAGATGCCAGTCCCAAAAGAAAGGCCAAAATAATCTTGAAACCTCCCTCTTAATAGAGTTCAGGTCATAAGAAAGAGGAAATAAAGAAGCAGGAAGTAATTCCAGAGTTTACCAGAAAAAAAGGATGAATAATTGAGAGTAATGGTTAACTCTTGTTTATAAACCTGCATATTTTACGATAGCGCGGTTTTGGTATGTATTTCACGCGTTCCTTATGCAATATGAAAAGATTGATACCAAGAAAACACAAATAAGAGTCGATATTCTCGTGTCTGAACTCAAAACATAAGTCCTTTTTTGAGATCCTCGAGCGACATCTAAACTTGTCATTCAGATGTAACGATTTTTTTTTTTTTTACATCATAGTTTCATGTTAGAAAATTGTGGAGAAAACTAAATCGGGCATCACAGTAAAAAAAAAAGTGTAAAATTTTGCATTGTGCGTGAAACGAAAGAGAGAGAGAGAGAGAGAGAGAGAGAGAGAGAGAGAGAGAGAGAGAGAGAGAGAGAGAGAGAGAGAGAGAGAGAGAGAGAGAGAGAGAGAGAGAGAGAGAGAGAGAGAGAGAGAGAGAGAGAGAGAGAGAGAGAGAGAGAGAGAGAGAGAGTTTTCACATTTCTTTCGAGATTAATATTTGAATATGTACAAAATTTAGTTTCGCCACTTCAAAAAGGTAAAACTTTTCGCTTTTGAATCGTTAAAAGTCTACAATTTTTTTTTAATGACACGCATTTCAGAACAGAACGTTGAGGAGAAAATATAATTGATGACTGTCTGACCAGCAGCGATTTAATCATTATTATTTATTTACCTTCTCTGTTTATTATTTTTTTTTCTCATTTTCTCGTATAAAAAATCAAAATATTTTACTGTTTTGAAACGATTCAGAGCAAAGTTACTTTAAAACGTCTGTTTCACTTTATCATGAGTGAATATTTTCCGGAAACCAACCTTTATATTTACTTGATCTGTTTCAAATTTGTAAATACTCTATGCTAGATTTCATCCCTATTATCACTTTCCCCTTCCCTTGATCAATTTTGTTATATATACTTGTTTTAAAATATCTCAAATATTCTGTTTAACTATACATTGTCGTTAATGTACCGCGCAAGGTATTGGACACTATGTTGTGTATATATGTCTGTTCCTTGTTCGGTAGTTAACATGCTCTTTTCTCTCCTTTTGTGCAGGTGACAGTGACCTGTGGCATCCACCACGCAGGTGTCGCACTAAGGTAAAGACCATTTTATGTAGTGTGGCCATATCATGCATTTTCTTCTCTTCTCTAATGCTGATAATAGCTGTTTATTAAGTTTTAAGTCATACCTAACTTTCGGCACTGAGCTTGTGCTGTTCTTTAAATTTCTTAGCCTTTCCAACTTACTGTTTTACGTACGTGTGGGTTCATACTATTCCTGCAATAGTTTTCGTCTTTTTTTTATTAATAAATATAGTACTTTTTTGTCTTATTAATGTCTATTGGAAGTTCATTCAGAGACTGGATAATGGAAATGTCTTCAAAAAGGACTTTAATTTGAAGGAGAGAGAGAATGAGCGTGTAATGTAGAACGGCGAGGACATCCAACACTATGAAACTGATATCATGAGTATAGTATTTTATCAAAGGTCCATCATATGAAATCTTTGCCAAGGATGAGAAAAAAAAAATCAATCGGGTAGTTAATATACCATGGGACTAAATACCCATTGTCTCAGTTTGTGCCACGGTACGAAATAGTTAGTTGGGAAGCGTTAGGGAATATACATGTATGTTTCAGATTTCTTTCAAACGTCGATAGTTAAGAACTATGCACACATGAGTGACAAAGCATGGATGCCTCTTAATAAATACCGGATTGGAAAATGGACAGTTTCCAGATCAGCTGGAAGCGTGCATGAATGTTTGAAATTCCTCTCGAGCAGTTTTTTTTGTTTTATTATTTATAGAGTGACAAAGCGTCATGCGTCAATCAATGGTGAGTAAAGCTGGCAGTTTCCATGGCAATGGATTATTGCGGTATTGGTGTCACTCGCCATCTCACCTAGTACAGGCATTATGTTCCGTAAGATGCTGACTGTGATTTTTCCGGGTGTCGGTGTGTTGCGTGCCGTGTTTTATGTAGTGTTCTCTGTCAGGTGAGGAGCGGTGTAGCAAGCCAGCCAGCAAGGTGGGCAGATGATTTGTAAGATTCAGAAAGCCAGAAAGTCAGGTTTCAATAATGGTAAAAAAAAAAAAAAAAAAAAAAAAAATATATATATATATATATATATATATATATATATATATATATATATATATATATATATATATATATATATATATATATATATATATATATATATATATATAAAGGTGATTCAGTAACTATTTTAAAGTCTGGTCACAGAATGTTCCCCATGCAGCAGGCGTCATGCACGGGATGTGCTGCCATACATGTTCTGCTTCCCTGAGAGACTCCTCGTGCCTCGCTCTGTTCCCTCACGTCTCCCTCACGTCATATCGCTGCATTCCTTCATTCTTGTGGGAAATCAGGTCGAGTGCAGCGGAGCACTGCTACAAACACTTGCTACTTGTTTTGCATTGCGTCTGCTGCTGCTGAAATATATATATATATATATATATATATATATATATATATATATATATATATATATATATATATATATATATATATATATATATATATATACACCCACCTTGCACATTTTTACGTCTTTGCGTAGCCGTTCAACCCCTTAGGAAGTAAACAGCTCACGCAGGGAACCCACAGAATGTCTGACTTTTGATCTCCCTAAAATTTTTCATTCCGGCAGAGCAAACTTAGTATTGTTCAATGCCTTAAAAATTCCTCCATATGTCAGCTTGACACAACTTACCAGGTAACTATCTCCACTTTTTTAATGACACTCAACTGTTCCCCTCTTCTTCACTGAACATCCTCCTTTACTTGTAATCTAAACTGTGAGCTTCACATTTCATCTTTTATTTAAAACAGTTTTTATGATGTTAGGCGTTCTTAATCGTCTCCGCCAGTTTTCTCACCCCTGGTTCTGTATTTCCTCCTTCCTATGACTTGAACTGTTTCGAGAGGGTTTCAAGACGCTTATCCTTTAATTTTTTATTCTATTCGGATAGGCTTCTCAGTGTTTTTTTTTTTTTCATAATTTTGTTGCCCTTGGCCGGTGCCCATCGTACTATATATATATATATATATATATATATATATATATATATATATATATATATATATATATATATATATATATATATATATATATATATATATATATATATATATATATATATATATATATATATATATATATATATATATATATATATATATATATATATATATATATATATATATATATATATATATATATATATATATATATATATATATATATATATATATATATATATATATATACACACACACACACACACACACACACACACACACACACACACACACACACACACACACACACACACACACACACACACACACACACACACACACACACGGCCTATTAGTGTAGCGGTTAATGTGCCCAATTCACAATACGGAAGGCCCGGGTACGAATCCCGGATATGGTCAGAAGTCTTTGGGAGGACTTCTTTAAAGTGTAGGCCCTGTTCACCTAGCAGTGATTAGGTACCTGGTGTAAGTCGGAAGTTGTGACCCACTGCTTGGTAGGAGAAATAAACTCTGAAAAGAAAAATGCACACTGGGTGGCCTGACCATCCGTGCTTATCTATTAGGTTGAATGGCGCCATCTGGCATCCACGGTACCAGATTGTAAGATACTTCCTTAGGGTTAAAATGTGGATTTTCAGTTGTAAGGCTACAAGATTAATGAATCTATTATTATTATTATTATTATTATTATTATTATTATTATTATTATTATTATTATTATTATTATTATTATTATTATTATTATCATTATTTTTATTACACACACACACACACACACACACACACACACACACACACACACACACATAAAAGCCAGCAATTTCCGTAATATATCAGTCAGCTTGACATCGCAAGACATTTATCAGTGATGACTTCTAGAGCCCCGCCGAGTGTTTGGTAATTGAATGTTTCAACGAGAAGTGCAGGAGCTGGCCGGCTTCAGCCTCACACCCACGTTTCTTGCACTGACCTCGTAAAAGTTATATTGCATTTCATTTGCTTCTTGTGAAACAGGAAGAAGAGGATCTGGAGGAGGAAGAGGATTTGATTCGGACTAAGGAAAGGTGTAGAAGGAATAATCCATGTGAGGAAACGGGTGTGTGGATGTAGAATTAAAAATAATATCAATATATAATTGCTTTAGATTTTAGTATCAATATTGAAAAAAATCATTCTATAATTATGCTAAATGAATGTATTTATTTCAAGATTATCATTTACAAAGGGGCGTAGATTGATTGAAATACTCGTATTTAATCGTCTTCATTTACTATCATCGATATTCAGCCAGTAACTGTTCTTTCTATTTCTATTCAATGCTTATTACACGTCTGTCATGAATACCAGGCCGTGGCCTCAGCACAGCACGCCTCGATTGCCTCAACACGTAAATCACAGTCACAATTTGGCAGCGATAATCACGTGTGCTACAAAATTTTCGTCATTAATTTGGCGTTACGAGGACAGGGAATGATTGGCGTGATTTCTCGTCTTACAAATCATAAAAAAGGCAAACAAAAACATTTATTCTGGTAATGCAGGCGATCAGTTTGTATGATTCCTCGCGAGCTGTTCTGCTTCATCTTGCTAATTGTTTGCTCTATTTGAAAATTCTTGAAATTCTTGAAAAGGATGTACATTAGTCTGAAAATTCTTTAAATAGTATGTAAAAATGTTTTGAGTAGTGTTTCTCGGGACCTGTTCTACATCACGTTACTAATTGTTTGTTGAGTTTGAAAAAAAAAATGTGCATTGGTCCTTCAAATTTCTTGAATTACAACAACTCATAAATGTTTACCTTAGTATTCTAATGGCTTTCAATAAAAGTCATGTCAACCTGCGTATTAATTTGTCTTGGTAATGACCATTTGGCGGTAAGTATTACATTGGTAATGGTCTTTAAAAAATTCATATATTTTATTCATTTAAGTTTGCAAATATCTCAATTACTATTCTAATTACTTCTTGCAATAATCATTATGTCAAGCTGTGTATTATTTTGTTTTGGTAATCTGTCATTTGACGCATAATAATGTCTGAATTTTGCAATTACTCATCGATCATTATATTTTTCTTTCAATCTACCTTTCTTCATTTACGAGTATTGGCATGTAAGCTGGCACACAGAAGATCAAATCTGAGCTTCATTCACAACATTGAGGAAAAGACAAACAAACACACACACAAAAAAAGTTGGAAAATATTTAATATGGAATATCTCTCTCTCTCTCTCTCTCTCTCTCTCTCTCTCTCTCTCTCTCTCTCTCTCTCTCTCTCTCTCTCTCTCTCTCTCTCTCTCTCTCTCTCTCTCTCTCTCTCTCTCGGTGGCTCCGGCTAAATCATGTACTGTCTCTGTTGGTCTTTGGGTGTTGAGTAATTGGGCCGTGGAGAGTTTAAGAGGTTCCATTAAATTTCCAGGCGGTGGCTCTCTAGGCAGGGGATTCTCTGTTTATTGTTGTTGTTGTTGTTGTTGTTGTTGTTGTTGCTGCTGCTGTTGATAATAATAATAATAATAATAATAATAATAATAATAATAATAATAATATTATTATTATTATTATCAGTAGTAGTAGTAGTAGTAGTAGTAGTAGTAGTAGTAGTAGTAACAGTAGTAGTAGTAGTAGTAGTAGTAGTAGTAGTAGTAGTAGTAGTAGTAGTAGTAACAGTAGCAGTAGTAGTAGTAACAGTACTAGTAGTAATAGTAGTAGTAGTAGTAGTACTAGTAATAGTAGTAGTAGTACTACTACTAGTAATAGTAGTAGTAGTAGTAGTAGTAGTAGTAGTAGTAGTAGATAGTATGTAGCAGTAAAGAATGGCAAAGCAAGTGACAAAAAGTTGGTGTGGACAGATACACGTGCATTCATACTCATACGCAAGGCATACATGCATAGTACACATTGCATATATACATACATACATATATACGTAGGTACATACACGTACATACATACAGACAGAGAAACACACTGACATACATACACTGTGACAGGAAGACAGACTTAATTAGCGAGTGATAGGCAGACAAATATCAGGAAAGGACAGACGGACGGGGAAAGAATTACAGGCAGTATGGCGTGGAGTGAGAGGAGGCGGGCAGTCCAATACAACAAACACAATTGACAGAATAATAAAGATTCCATTTCATCACGGCCCAGTCATGAAATTGATAAGGACATAATGATTATTTGTATGCAGGTTTTTGTAGCTAACTTTAGGGCTCCATTAGAGAGAGAGAGAGAGAGAGAGAGAGAGAGAGAGAGAGAGAGAGAGAGAGAGAGAGAGAGAGAGAGAGAGAGAGAGAGAGAGAGAGAGAGAGAGAGATACTATCTTTCATGAAATATGTTTTCTTTTTTAATAAAAAAAATATTAGCAAAAAATATTAACATCATATCTCTAGATAAGATACCATTATTAATGTAATTGCTCTTCTTCTTCTTCTTCTTCTTCTTCTTCTTCTTCTTCTTCTTCTTCTTCTTCTTCTTCTTCTTCTTCTTCTTCTTCTTCTTCTTCTTCTTCTTCTTCTTCTTCTTCTTCTTCTTCTTCTTCTTCTTCTTCTTCTTCTTCTTCTTCTTCTTCTTCTTCTTCTTCTTCTTCTTCTTCTTCTTCTTCTTCTTCTTCTTCTTCTTCTTCTTCTTCTTCTTCTTCTTCTTCTTCTTCTTCTTCTTCTTCTTCTTCTTCTTCTTCTTCTTCTTCTTCTTCTTCTTCTTCTTCTTCTTCTTCTTCTTCTTCTTCTTCTTCTTCTTCTTCTTCTTCTTCTTCTTCTTCTTCTTCTTCTTCTTCTTCTTCTTCTTCTTCTTCTTCTTCTTCTTCTTCTTCTTCTTCTTCTTCTTCTTCTTCTTCTTCTTCTTCTTCTTCTTCTTCTTCTTCTTCTTCTTCTTCTTCTTCTTCTTCTTCTTCTTCTTCTTCTTCTTCTTCTTCTTCTTCTTCTTCTTCTTCTTCTTCTTCTTCTTCTTCTTCTTCTTCTTCTTCTTCTTCTTCTTCTTCTTCTTCTTCTTCTTCTTCTTCTTCTTCTTCTTCTTCTTCTTCTTCTTCTTCTTCTTCTTCTTCTTCTTCTTCTTCTTCTTCTTCTTCTTCTTCTTCTTCTTCTTCTTCTTCTTCTTCTTCTTCTTCTTCTTCTTCTTCTTCTTCTTCTTCTTCTTCTTCTTCTTCTTCTTCTTCTTCTTCTTCTTCTTCTTCTTCTTCTTCTTCTTCTTCTTCTTCTTCTTCTTCTTCTTCTTCTTCTTCTTCTTCTTCTTCTTCTTCTTCTTCTTCTTCTTCTTCTTCTTCTTCTTCTTCTTCTTCTTCTTCTTCTTCTTCTTCTTCTTCTTCTTCTTCTTCTTCTTCTTCTTCTTCTTCTTCTTCTTCTTCTTCTTCTTCTTCTTCTTCTTCTTCTTCTTCTTCTTCTTCTTCTTCTTCTTCTTCTTCTTCTTCTTCTTCTTCTTCTTCTTCTTCTTCTTCTTCTTCTTCTTCTTCTTCTTCTTCTTCTTCTTCTTCTTCTTCTTCTTCTTCTTCTTCTTCTTCTTCTTCTTCTTCTTCTTCTTCTTCTTCTTCTTCTTCTTCTTCTTCTTCTTCTTCTTCTTCTTCTTCTTCTTCTTCTTCTTCTTCTTCTTCTTCTTCTTCTTCTTCTTCTTCTTCTTCTTCTTCTTCTTCTTCTTCTTCTTCTTCTTCTTCTTCTTCTTCTTCTTCTTCTTCTTCTTCTCAGTATGATATTCTTATCATAAAAAAAAAAATGCCAATATATTTCGCGATAATGTCAACCAGGTTCACTTGAAAACAGCTATCCAGCACTGTATTGTAGCGGCGCGTTATTTAGTTCACTCAACTGCTCCCATTCGTCATGAGTTTAAAGCGCCTCTAGTTATCAAGCCCATCTCAGTGCGTAGTTAAAATAAAAAAAACATTTGTACACACACACACACACACACACACACACACACACACACACACACACACACACACACACACACACACACACACACACACACACATCTGCCTGAAGCATTTATCTGAGTGTTTAGTTAATTAAAGTAAACACACACACACACACACACACACACACACACACACACACACACACACACACACACACACACACACACACAATACGTGGTTATTTCACTAGTTTAAGACAGGAAAGACAGTAATTAATAATTAATATGTAATTTACTCTGATAATGACATCCCTACTACTACTACTAGTACTGCTACTGCTGCTACTACTACTACTACTACTACTACTACTACTACTACTACTACTACTACTACTACTACTACTACTACTACTACTACTACTACTACTACTACTAATACTACTGCTACTACTACGAGTACAAACAGTACCTGATTTACCTTCAAGATTTCACCATAATGACTTTTTAATGTACGGCCAGGTGGCTACACTTAATGTGGGAAGAAACAAGAGAAAAGTATTTTCTCGTTTATTCGTAAAAATGATAGTCAAGATTTGTTTTATATATTTTTTCTTTCAGCCAATCGGCGAAAATGAGCTTATTCGAAACCTCATTACGGTTTTAAATAGCTTTACTCAAAATGATACGCTGTACCTACATGGTCATATTTTTACTGAGAAATGAAAAAAAAAAACTTAATATATTTATTTTATTATTAGAGATATTTTATTTGTGGGACTCCTCGTGTAATTTTCCTTCAATCAGTCACTGAAAATGGATTGATTCGAATACTCATTACAGCTTGCCATTACATAAAAAAAAAAAGAAAAGACATACGAGTTTTTAATTTTACAGGGAAATTAAAATGCAAAATATATAATTACGTATTGAATATTAGGGAGTAAAATATATAATAATTAGAAACGAGGCACGGGTGTTCCTCCTCCGCTCAGCTAAATGATTATCGCCTTTATTTGCTTCGCGTTATTGAGAGTGACACAACGTGGAGAAGCTTGGATAAAAATATTTATTGCGTGGCGGGGATTCGGTCATCTATTTATGATAATAATTTCTGCCGCGTGTATTTACCTGTGCTCTCCCCCGCCTCTCTCTCTCTCTCTCTCTCTCTCTCTCTCTCTCTCTCTCTCTCTCTCTCTCTCTCTCTCTCTCTCTCTCTATTTTCTGGTGTAGATTCCAAGTTTAGCCAAGCCTGGGCGGCGGCGTTAATTAGGTAATGAGAGAGGCAGCGAAACATCCAAATAAAAAGGAAGAACACTACTAAGAAGGAGAAGATGGTGGGCTAAGAGCAAGAGAAAGAGGAGGAGGCGAGGAAAAGTAGCAAAAGTAAGAGTAAGAGAAGAGAAGGCGAATTGACCTGAAGAATGAAATATAAGAGAGAGAGGTGGGAGAAGCGAAGCGAGCACAGAGAGAATTCGAAAGCAGCTTTTCGCCACGTATCTGCGGGCTGTCAGGCGCTCACCGCAGCCTGGCACTCCCACTCCCTTTGCCACGCCGCTTTTAGCTGAGCCTTCTTCACTCTTCTTAAATTTTGGTCTCGCTTTAAACCAATTTCCTTTCCACACTTTCCTTTATCTTCCTAACTTACGCAGTTTTTCACCCCAACCACCTCCATCAGGCGCTCGCTCATCTAGCAAGTTTCTCCCTCCCGCTCGTTCCCAGCCTCACACGCCCTGCAGGAGTCTCCCTCTCGCACCAGCCGCCTCCAGGTGATCCGTGTTCGTAATTAAGGCAGCGTAGGTGAACGCCATTACATAATTAACTTCTAAAGTATCCATTATGTTTATTATTACTTTTTAATGGCCTGGTTTAATGGTGATTGCGTCTATATCAGTAAATTCCGGTGCATCCCCGTACGTTGCAGGATTTAGATGATGATATATTTCAGCCCCAGGAGTTATAGAATTTCGATAGTGTTGCCTCAAGCATGAAACGAGAAATATGATACAGTTTTAGGAAAGAATAGAATAATCTTCCGGTGTTTTTTCTTCTTATGCTACAATAAATACAACTAAAACTGATAACTAAGTACAAGTCAAACCGTAACATGTAGAGTCCCTCATGACGGCCCAGTTGCTCAGACTCCCTCTCAAGAACACAAGTATAAAAGAACATGAAATAATAAGGGAAGCTGCAAGCAAAAGTCGCGCCTAAATGCGGCAGTCCCTGTATAAAACAGACCTACCTATTCCCACCTATTGTACCCATCTGTATTATAAGAACATAAAGAAATAACGGGCGTATAAGAAAATAATAACTCAAGAAAATACATAAAAACACAAGAAAATAACATAGGTAAGGTAAAGGAAGTTTCTCCTCCTCCTTCTCTTGCTCCTCTCCTAATCGTCACTTCGTGTTTGCGCTCCCGCCTGCCACTTCTACAGCGCCTCGACATGCCGTGCGAACCACCTGCCAGCACGTAGTTGTTAGATCTTCATCTGCAGGAGTCCCCACAAAGTATTTGGTCTTCTTTATGGGGGTTGAGTTCATGCCTAAGCTGCTCACCTGCGTCCCGCCTGATCCCCCTCGCCTCTTATCTCCGCCCTCCACGGCTCGCACAAAAAGAAAATTGAGGTCCAGGTGCGAGAGTCATAGCGACTTTAAGGTTATTGATTATCACTTTATTGGCGACCCCCAGTTGTGGCGTGGCGTTCATTTGGGAGGCGCTCAGAATATTTCATTTGTTCTCTTTTTATGTCCCTCACTGTGGGTTTGTTAAAGAACAGCTGGCCCACTTTAACGTGTTTGTTTTTACTTCATTTCTAAGTGGACCAATTTGTACGCTGTGGTTCGCAAGACAATGTTAAAGTAATGACGTATGCAGAGTAATGTAGATTGAGAAACACGGATTTATAAAAGACGTGAAGGCATTTTTGGTACGTTCTGGGATTAAAGGCGTAAAAGGCACGTCTCACTCACTTTCCGTATTTAAAATGGAGATTGGACGAATTTATGGATGGAGATGATAGGTGAAAGTACTGGACGTAGGCGTGTTTTATACAGGGAGTGCCAAGTGCAGGACAGGTAGCTTCTTGGAACTTTTCTTATGTTCTTATGAAACTAACGAAACACTCATGCCACCTTACGAACAGGACAACAGTGGTGTTAATACGTATTGATAGCTGGTGTTAGTATGATAAAAGTTCCGAGGAGTTCACCTTCATTCCAACCATATGATTTTGATGATTCTTGGGAAGTGGATATGCGTTGCGGGAGCGTGACGAAGGTGGCATGGATGAGACCATCGACCTGGGAGCGTGGGAGGCAGCAGCGCGAGTAATTGAAAAGTCACACAGCTGCGTCAAAAGACAGGTCGGAATTTAGTGAAATCGCGGAAAGAGGAGGCAAAGGTTGTCTGGATCAGGAAGTGAAAGGACGCGAGACATTGTTGATTTTTTAAGTCTGTGTGTGTGTGTGTGTGTGTGTGTGTGTGTGTGTGTGTGTCAGAGAGAGAGAGTGTGTGAAAATTCTCCAGCTGTAGGGAATTAATGTCTATCACTTCCACTACGTTCACTCTTTCCTTCCGTCTACACAAAATGATCGCGTGATTAGGGAATACAAAATGAGGAGAATTGTTATTCTAATTAACATATTTTCACTTCTGGTACATTTAACAGTTTTCTTTAACCTGAACAGGAATAGTATCCGGCTCGCAAACCTCCCGATACTTAGGTACAATACAATACTTTTCATATGTATTCTCTTTCATGACCTAAATTCACGCTCTGAATAAAATCTAGCACAACGGTAAGGTACAATAGAACACACACAGACACACACACACACACACACACACACACACACACACACACACACACACACACACACACACACACACACACACACACACACACACACACACACACACACACACACACACACACACACACACACACACACACACACACACACACACACACACACACACACACACACACACACACACACACAGACCTATATTTGTACTGAATAAATAAACATAAATACTGAAATGTTTTCTATCACAATTACCAGTATTTTTTCTTAACGTATATAATAATAACATCTGGCTCACAAAATCCCTGAATTGTAATGTTTAAAATACCTTGCATATTTTCAATGGTGACCTAGTAACTTCAAATCCGACATGGAATCCACTTTAACATTAACTCACGAGGCTGCAAAGTAGGCCATTGCTGGAGGAGGTGTATGGCGAGACACTATAAGGAAAAGCAACTATGAACCCTCCAAAACGTATTACTTTGTTGAAATGATGGATAAACTAGTTCCTTTCTTCCCATTTGAACATTATTGCACGAGTACGTTTAGAGGCTGTTAAGTAGGGTATTGCTACAAAGAGGGCATGGCAAAAATCTAGATAAAAAATCTCTCATGAAGCCTCAAAAAACACATTACTTTGTTGAAATGAACATTGTGGATAAACTAGTTCCCTTCTTCCCTTCCTCCTCTGCCGATGAAGGTTGAGTGATTGATGAGTGATGGATGGACTGCTCCGTCTCCATCCCTTCCCTCGATACACCTGATTAATCGTGGCTTGGATGGATTCTTAGTCGATGAATGAGAGAATATAATGTCTTGGTCAAATTTCAAGATACCTCTGAAACTTTGGTAATTGAGTGACTTTCTGGATTATGCTCCTACAATTATGCTTTAGGAATGGCATATTGAGTTTTTTTTTCATGTTTTGTTAATTTCATTAGCACGTAAAATGAAATACCACTATAATTTGCTCAAATATGGTACATATGTGTCGGGAGGATGGTACAGAAACTAGTGTTTCAACAAGATCACTGTTATCCTACATTTGGATCTCTCATATTCTGCACAGGGAATCATTATGGGAGGCCATTAATTAAAACGTAATATACAGTACTCCTGCTTCAGTGTAGTTTCCCTATAACGTTCACCAGCCATTGAACGATATTGTTAAAAAAGGCAAGCTTTATTTGGTATAATGAGTGAGTGAGTAACGTGTGTCCGTCAAGGGGCAACGCATTTGCTACTTTCCTCTTTGCTTTTCCGGACGTGTTGACGCACCGCAGCTGCCTTCATGATTTTCCAGGAAACAACTTGAACGAGACACAAGGCTGTGAAAAAGAAAAAAGAAAACACAGTAAGGGTTACCATTTTTGTTTTAATCCCGTGCTACGTGGAACAACGAACAAACAAACAATGAGTCGACAGAAATCAATGCCGATCTCTTTTGTGTCTGACGAACACGAGAATGTGTGGAAGACAATGGTGTTTGCCTCACTCAGTTTGATTAATTAGCTTTCTATTCATGGAAAAAGGATCAGGACAAAGACAAACATGCGCAACCAGACTGGTGCATCTGATAATCACAATGAAAAATCCTACCAACTCAATGAAGCATGAGGGGTTTTGTTGACCTGCCAGCTTCGGTCGCGGTATCGCTGGAGATACTATAACTCCATATCACTCTCTTCCCGATCATTGAGCTTTTTCAACAGATGGATTGAGTGATAGGTAGCTCGACTGCCTACCTCGGTGGGCCTTTTTTCATCTGATTTTGTTGCCCTTGTCCGGTACCCCCTATACATTAAAAAAAAGACACCTTACAGTTGAACGATTAGGTAGTGGCATATTTGCATTTGAGAGGAGATGCTAAGCAAAGGGAGTCTGGCCTGAGTCTGAGCTTATGAGACACCGTCCATGCCTTTTTATATTAAGGAACCCGGACGTAAAAACCAAAGAAAAAATTGAGTAAAGGGACGTAGTGTGTAAGGATCAGCCGTTTTTGATGAAAGACAATTGAAAATATCCTTAAACATTGTCTCCTTGTTTTTCCAAATGATGTATGTTAATTGTTTTCTATGCCTTGGACCTGAATCTTACACGGTACAAACTGTTACGATCATCATCCACTTCACACTACTCCTTCGTCACGCCACCACCACTGCCACCTCCTGGTTACGATCGTCACGTCCGAAGCTAGTTGATGACACCTCTACCATTTCAGTCTTCCGTTCCCGTCTCGAGGAGCAAACACTGGCCTTCTTTGACCCTCCATCCTAGTTTACTTCGTCGCCCTATTACTAGAACGTCGGCAGAGCTTCCTCGACCTCTGAGACACAAACGCTTCTCTCACCTGCCGGAGGGACGGACTCTCATTCTGTGTCGCACTCAAAGATTGTACTAGGACTGAATAGTTTTTCTTCGTTTTGCTTCCCCCTCCCGTTAGGTGTCAATTTGCGTTATTGAGTATTTGTGCTTAGATAGGAATTGTGAATTAGAATTTATTGTTATGTTTACGCACCCTAATTGTTTCTTACTCTTGGACCTGCATATGTTATTTGTTATAATTCTTGTGATTATAGTTATAAGTAAGTTTCCTGAATTTTGTGTGATATCTTTATTTTTCATTATAAAACCTGCTTGTCACAAAACCATAACGCGGTATATCCTTCATTAAGGTTAGGTTTTAGAACACTTGCATGTTGAAACGTCTCATGCTTTGTATATGACAGATGTCTTCTCTGTTTTGTATATCTGAAGCCTCAAAACCTCCTGGTGATGATGTATAATGAATTGTCTGCTTTTACGTTCAGCTTCTCTAATTCGTAAGGGTTAGGACGGCTCCTCCTCATGAAGGACTTTTTGTTTTGGGAACTATGACCCAAAGCGGATGTCCTTCCTAACCTTGGATTGTGGCTATGATTGGAACCCGTGCGCAGGACCCCTCGTCTCTAAGCGCGCTCTATACCACTGTGCCACGTCCGCCCATCATGATATACATACATTGAATAATAAGACATTATCAGTGTCTGCATCTAGGGTACAACTCTTCCATCCGCTTCCTTATAATTGTTAACTGTTGGCTTCTCTGTCTTCCGCGGTTGAGGTATGTTTAGAAACTGTCATCCCATTACTTAATTGATTCAAGACATTCGTAGTTGCTCGGAAAGTGGCAATATAAGAGTATGTTAGTTATAATATATATATATATATATATATATATATATATATATATATATATATATATATATATATATATATATATATATATATATATATATATATATATATATATATATATATATTATTTTATTTATTTATTTATTTTTTTATTTTTATTTTTTTTGCCCCAGAGAATTTGTATCTGTCCTTTATGTCTACCGTTTTTTTTTTTTTCCCCAATATGTGATGTGCTATAGTCGTGAGAAACTTTAGGTTGCATTATAGATACATTATTTCACAACAACGTTTATCTCTCCTTTATCTCTCCTTCTGCTGGCATCGCTACGGCATTTTACTTGAAGGAAAATGTTTAGGTATTGATACACCGATCCCTAACAAGTTTCAGTCAATTTGTATGGAGAAATTTGACAATGTAGCAAATTGAATAATCTGTCCGTGATATTTTTTTTCAGTGTAATAATTAGAATTTTGAATGTCAGTAGGTTGTCTGTAATTTCATGGCGACAGTAGAAGTAGAAAAAAAAATTGTTGAGTTTTTACATAATATGACGAAGGTCACACCCGAAAAATAATAATAAACAAGAAAAAGAAAAAAAAAGCTACATAAACGAAAAATGAAAATTATGAAACGTGAAAAATGTATCGAAGAGTCGCTCCCTCATGCTTAATTCTGATTACTGCGCTGCGGGAAGCGTGGCTGGTTGTTAATGAGGCTAATCAGAGACAAGGTACAATTATTATGAGTGTGACCTCCCTCACACCCAAGTGGAACGGACTGTTTTGCTGCGTGGCGATAGGTACGTCAGTGGAATAAATAAGTACGTATTGATGGGAGTGACGATGATGATAACATAATAGCAGTAGTAGGTAGTAGTAGTGTAGCAGTAGTAGTAGTAGTAGTAGTAGTAGTAGCAGCAGTAGCAGTAGCAGTAGTAGTGATATTAATAATAGTAATGTTAGTGTATAGTAATAATAATGATAATAACAATGATGATAGTGAAGTAGTAGTAGTAGTAGTAGTAGTAGTAGTAGTAGAAGCAGCAGTCGTAGTAGTAGTAGTAGTAGTAGTAGTAGTAGAAGCAGCAGTCGTAGTAGTAGTAGTAGTAGCAGTAGTAGCAGTAGCAGTAGTAGTAATATTAATAATAGTAATGTTAGCGTATAGTAATAATAATGATAACAATGATGATAGTGATAATGATTATAATAAATAATAATAATAATAATAATAATAATAATAATAATAATAATAATCATAAAAATAATAATAATAATAATAATAATAGTAATAATAATAATAATAATAATAATAATAATAATAACAATAATAATAATAATAATAATAATAATATATTGAGGTTCGACTTAAGTGTCCCCGTATATTTCATTTATTTGGGCAGTGTCACATTTCTTTTTTTCCTTCGAATTTCAATGTAATTTTGGCACCACGACACAACAAGCAACATGCGTGCCACTGTTTTGTAATATCACAGAACCCGCTTCCAATGTGCTCCACGAAAATAATCGACAGGATAAGTCTAATTATGATCACAGTAATGATGGCGATGATACGGATGAGATTATCAGTGCCAGTAACTATTAATAACCTCTCTGTACACACACACACACACACACACACACACACACACACACACACATATATACCTGTTTTGAGTTGTAGAAATTTCCCTCACTGTTGTAATCTCCGTAACACATCGAATGATAACTCTGATCTTTTTATTTTATTTTATTTATTTTGTCTGTTTTTTTAGGGGTACATTTAAAATATTCTCCGATTTAATGTTGCATTTGAATTTGGCCTTTTGTTTACGTGCAGTGATGTAACGTAATGTAATGTAATGTATTGACGTAATATATTCATGTAATGTAATGTATTGATGTAATATATTAATGTAATGTGATGTAATAATGTAATGGCTTCTCATGTGGTGTTGTGCTGTCAAAGTGAGAAACCAGCGCATATAGTGGTGGTGGTGATTGTGGTGGTGATAATGTTGTGTGGTGTTGTGGCCAAGTGTGGTGTGGCTAAGTGCATGTCGTGTGGTGGTGTGGTAGCTGGGACGAGGGCAAGTCAAGTGGGCCACTACTAATGCAGACACACGACCCTACCTGCCCGGGCCTCTTGCAGCACTAACTTCCCGCGGCAGACCCAACTAAGAGGCGGCTCCTGGCCTGACTCATCCCTCGCTTTCCATCATTTTCGTTGTCCCTATGTCTTCTTTCTCCTTGGTTCTCTCCCCGCCTCCCCGCCGTCATTGTTTCTTCTTCTCCCTTCTTAGTTCTCTTCCTTCTTTCCTTCCTTTTCTTCCCTGCATCAATATTTCTACTTCTCCCTTCTCAGTTCTCCTCCCCCTGCTTCCTCTGTCTATTCTTTCCTCCTTTTTGTTTCTCTCCTCTTGCTTTCCTCCTCCATCTTTTTCTTCCTCCAATTCTTCCTTCCCATTTCCTCTTTTCATTATCTTTCTCTTTCTTTTCGTCTTCCTTGTCACTTCTCATCCTTTCATTTCCCTCTTCCTTGCCTCCGCTTTCTTCCTCTTCTTGCCTCTCTTCTTTTACCTTTCTACATTATTTTTTTTTTTCGTTTTTGTTCCCTTTTCTACATCCTTCTTTTTGTCTTCATACCTCTTTCGTCGTTTCCCTTTATATCTCCTTCATCTTCTCTTTCTGTTTCTCCTTCTCTTTTCCCTGCATTTCTCCCTTCGCTTCCATTCCCTTCCTTCTTCTCCCTGTTTTCTTTTCTTTCCTTCTTCCTTCTCCCTACTCTCTTCCTTTCACTTCTTCCTGTCTCTCTCCTTTTAAATCTGCTGCCTTCTTTTCCTTACCTTTCTCGTCTTTCCTTCTCTACTCCTTATTTCTCCTTTCCTTCTCCTCGTATCTAATTCCTTTTCATCTCTACATTCTTCATCATACCTCCCGTTCCATTTTCTCCCACCTCCTCCCTCCTCCTCCCATCCTTTTCATTCCCCTCTCCGTCTCCCTCAGTTAATCTGATTTGGGTATTGGGAATTTGGTCTTTGTACCGACACTCCCTGATGCTTTCTTTCCTTCATCTGGGTCACCTTTATTTCACCTTCCCTTTTCCTTGTGTTGTGCGTTTTGTACCTCCAGTGATTTTTGGTGCAAAAAGAAGTGTCTGTCTCGTTTTTCTTTTCGTCACGAAGGAATTCAAGCTTCACTGTTCTGGAGTGGAAAGATTAAAATTATCGGTCTCTCTCTCTCTCTCTCTCTCTCTCTCTCTCTCTCTCTCTCTCTCTCTCTCTCTCTCTCTCTCTCTCTCTCTCTCTCTCTCTCTCTCTCTCTCTCTCTCTCTCTCTCTCTCTCTCTCTCTCTCTCTCTCTCTCTCTCTCCTCACTAAGAGATCGTAGCTTCAAAATTCTGGTGTGTAGAGTTTCATATCACAAGCGTTTTTTTTTTTTTTGTGTGTGTGTGTTATAACTTCACTAATTTAGTACTAATTTAAATACAGTTTCCTTTGCAAGTTTCAGCATCATAATACACCAACAATTATATCCGAATTTCGCTTTTTTAAAGCATTATTTCTTGCTGCTTTATATATATATATATATATATATATATATATATATATATATATATATATATATATATATATATATATATATATATATATATATATATATATATATATATATATATATATATATATATATATATATATATATATATATATATATATATATATATATATATATACACGATTAACTTGGAATAAAAAATGAATTGCTCTATTATGCTTTATTCTTATATTTTTGGTGCTTAGTTGAGCTTTATAATTTTCATGAGAGCTTTTTGCCATTAATTAAGTGCAGTAAGCGAGCTGAGGATTGAGGAATGATTGATATTATGCCAACATTTATTACTCGGTGTTTTCATGTATCTTTTTTTTGGTGGATGTTGCTTATTACTTTAAATATTTTACTCTCTCTCTCTCTCTCTCTCTCTCTCTCTCTCTCTCTCTCTCTCTCTCTCTCTCTCTCTCTCTCTCTCTCTCTCTCTCTCTCTCTCTCTCTCTCTCTCTCTCTTTTTTTTTTTTTTTTTTTTTTTTTTAAACAAATATTTACAGAAAGGCTTAAAATTCCACGTTGAGTGTGGAATTATTTAAAAAGCCTATGTTAGTATTTTTAACAGGAATAACACTATACATGCTTAACATAAAGATTATAATGTTAATACAATAAAATAATAAAAATTTAAAGATTTAAAGCGCCAGTGGGGACAGGTGCGTGCTACGCCAGCTGTGGGCTGCCAGCTTCACCTGGTGCGTGGACATGTCCTGCACTTGGGGCGTGGCCGCCGTGAACATGTTCCACAGCCGCGAAGTCCTGGCTGTGTAGGTGCGCTGGTGTTGGCTAGAGCGAGATCGAGGCACCTTCACTAGCTCGTCGCTACTGGCTGCAGCTCTGGTGCACCTCTGTACTGCGTGTGGCAGCAGCCTCAGGGGGTCAAGGTGAGGGACCCTCTGCACCTGAGTTTTGTGGCACACCACTACTGCTGACACGTCCCGGCGGTGCTCCAGTGACGTTACTGGTGGTGGGTGCTGTTGGTCCTCATCGGTGGCCACCAAGCGCAGGGCTCGCCGCTGCACAGCATCCAGTCTCTGCATGTGGGTGGCGGCACTCGACATCCAGGACAGGGCACCGTACTCCATACATGGGCGTATCTGTGCCCTCTATAGCGTGAGGATGCCCCGTGGGTCGAGGGTGTTTGCCATCCTACGCAGGGCAGAGACTCGGAGAGAGGTCTGGCGGGCGACGACACTGATGTGGTGATCGAAGCGTAGGCCGCGGTCCACAGACACGCCCAGGATCTTGATATAATCCTGAAGTGGCAGGCTCTTGCCTCCAAAACGCAGCTGTCCTGAGACTGCGTGTGAAGCACCTGGGGACCGCGAGATGACCATCGCCTGCGTCTTCTCAGGAGCGAAGTTGACCTGCCACATCTTTCCCCACTGCTCCACCAGTCCGAGCTGCCTGTTCAGCTCAGTGACGGCACGCTGACTGTCGAGGCGGCAGTAGGAGCGGGAGAGTGTGCAGTCGTCGGCGTATGCTGCCACAGATGACAGCTGCCGGAGGAGGTCGTCGATGTATATGTTCCATAGGACTGGGCCCAAGACGGAGCCTTGTGGAACTGAGGCCCGGACAGGTGAAGGTCTTGATGACTGCCCGTTGACTACTACCTGAAGGGTCCTACCCTGGAGGTAATCTTCTAGCAGCATTAACAGGTCACCTTGGACACCCTTGGCGCGAAGCTTTTCAATGAGCCCCGCGTGCCAGACCCTGTCAAAAGCCCCCAGCAATGTCCAGGGCCACCACAAGGGTGTCCAGGCCTTCTTCCAGGGCGTCTTGCCAGTCCTTGGAGAGGATGAGGAGGAGGTCTGCGGTGGATCTGCCAGGCCTGAAGCCAAACTGCTTGTCTGACAGGAGGTGGTTCTCGCTCAGGTGTTGGCAGATGGCAGCTGCCACTATTTGCTCCAGCAACTTGCCCACCACTGAGAGCAGGGAAATGGGTCTGTAGTTGTTGGGCTCAGACCTTGAGTTTTTCTTATGGACTGGGACCACACGCGCTTCCTTCCATACTGAGGGCCACTTCTTTTCCCTCAGGCAAGATGTGAAGACGGTGGTGAGAGGAGCTGACAGCTCTTTAGCGCATTGCTTGAGGAGCCGTGGGCTGACGTCATCCGGGCCTGTGGCTTTACCCACATCCACCGCACCGAGTAGCCGCTCAATCTGCTCTGCCGTCACCAAGACAGTGGTGACAGTGCAATCAGATTCCGGGGCCAGCTGTGGTACAGGTCGTGCCGAGTCGTCAACCCTCATCTTGTTGGCGAAAAGCTCGGCGAGGAGTGTGGCCTTGTCTGCACTGCTCGTGGCGGTGGATCCGTCAGGTCTGGTGAGTGGAGGAAGAGTCTCTCTCTCTCTCTCTCTCTCTCTCTCTCTCTCTCTCTCTCTCTCTCTCTCTCTCTCTCTCTCTCTCTCTCTCTCTCTCTCTCTCCCTTCCCGTGCTATCTTATTTTCTCTCATGTTATCAGCTTCATTCACTCATTCACTCTTGTTTTCGTGTAAGGTGATTAATATTTCCTCTTTAGTTACCAGCTTCATTCACTCACTCTTGTTTTCGTGTAACGTGTTGAAGATAATCTGCCTTTGAGTAAAGCTTCTGTCTGTACCCAACGTTAATCTTATTTTCTTTCCCTTATTTTTTTTCCTTCTACTCCAGATTTCCATACGTCTTGTCCTTATTTTAGTCGAAAGTTGTTTAATAAAGGTGTAGGTAGTTCAGACGGTCCGTGGGTTCAGTAAGGGATGAATTTGTGTCCTTTTCTTCTCTTTGTTTTATCTACATTTAACCTTCCCTATATATATATATATATTTTTTTTTATTTTTTTTATTTGTGTGAATTCGTCCCTTTTTCTGTATCGGAACAAAGCTTTTTACTCTCGTCTCTTTGCTGCATAGGGAGAATCAGTCAGTCCTTCACTTCAAATCGTCACTTTTATCTTTTTCATCGCACTTTCCTCCTGCCTACTCCCCCTTACAAAGCT
>NC_087151.1:38210192-38265192 GCF_035594125.1 Scylla paramamosain | reverse complement strand
TTTATCTTCAGATCTCTTCTCGTTTGTAAATTATTTTCTAACCTCCTTAAGGGAATATTGTAAAATGTTATTCCTTCTCTTGTTCATTTTATTCTCCCTTTTGTTAATTACAACATCCTCTCTTCTCTTACTATTTTCGATAGTTTTTCTTGCATTTCCACTGCATGTTCCGTCCTATCCTTCCACTCCCTTGCTGTAAATATTTGTTAACGATTTTTAAGAATAGTCCGCTTGACTTCCCCTACCTGAAATAAAAAGAAAAAATTGATTTGTTCAAAATTCATTGGCGTTTTTTTTTTTTTTCCCCTCTCTATTTGTGAAACATGAAGAATATGTTACGTTTCAACTTTCAGTATCTTTTTTTTTTTTTTACATGCAGATTCTTCATTCATGGTGTTTGATATCCTACGTGAAACTAAGTTAGATTCATGATTTCCTTTCTGTTTAATTCTTGAAGGTATGCATGATAGTTATTTTTCAGTGGATTCAGTTGCAAAGTATCGTTGCAAAGGATTACTGTTAATTTTTCTCCGTTTATTCTAGGAATGTCCAACCTGGATACTGAAGTCATAATAACTCTTATTATTATTACTTATGGTTTATCATGTTTTAGACATGTTTGTACATGTTGAAGCGCTTGGATAAAATATATTGTTTATGCACAGACTGCTCTCCTTTTTTTCATCTACTGCCGTAAGTACTACATAATATATAGAAAAAAATAAATAAATAAATGCCAGTTGACTTACACAAGGCAGCTTCTGAATCCTAAAGAAGATAACTGAATCTACAAATGATACAAACTTCCGTTCACTTCTGTACAAATCCTCAGCATCACTGACTTTTTTTGCCTGCACATAACAACTCCCTCTATTCATTTCTATAGCCTCAACCTTAGAGGCACGACAATTACCCGTTGACTTATTCTTTGTATGTGGCACCGATCCTTTCAAGTCAACTCTAATCAAATCCTGTAGCCTCGCCTCAAGAGCGTCCCCACCTGTCAGGGCGTAATGATGCAAGGGATTCAAGCCTGCTTCGGGAAGGTCTGACTGTCACTATACTCGCCAGTTATATTGACGTGCTGAACGCATTTGTCGTTGTCATAGATGGCTAACGATCTCTCCTCTCTCTCTCTCTCTCTCTCTCTCTCTCTCTCTCTCTCTCTCTCTCTCTCTCTCTCTCTCTCTCTCTCTCTCTCTCTCTCTCTCTCTCTCTCTCTCTCTCTACAAATTAACACTAACAAGCAGAAAGACAACACTGGCTGCCGTACATTCTGCTGACGACTGAGATTTCCGCCACACTACTCGGACGCAGCTGTGTCACTCCCCACACGTGTTCCGGGCCAGTGGCGGGCAGGGAGGCATGGTGGCTGCGGCGGCTGTCTGGTTGTCGCAGGGAGGGATGGCTGGCCGACACGGTAACAGGTCATTGGTGCCGGCGTTACGGTATGTTACTAAGTGATCGGCCAATAGACATCAGTGGTTCATAAGCCTTGATATTGATTCCAGCCATCACCGAGACTTATTGTTTCTGATCATCCGTTGCCTTTGATTTGGTAAAAGGACATTTTTTTTGTGTGTGTTGGGGCGTTTATGTAAGAGGAGGTCTTTTTTTAGTAAGCCTCGTTAGTGACTCTGGTAAGAATTCGCTTTTTCCTTCAGTTGGTCGTCCCTTGTCTTTGATTTGCTATTTGTGTGTGTGTGTGTGTGTGTGTGTGTGTGTGTGTGTGTGTGTGTGTGTGTGTGTGTGTGTGTGTGTGTGTGTATGTGTGTGTGTGTGTTTTAACTACGAGTATTTCTCTCTCTCTCTCTCTCTCTCTCTCTCTCTCTCTCTCTCTCTCTCTCTCTCTCTCTCTCTCTCTCTCTCTCTCTCTCTCTCTCTCTCTCTCTCTCTCTCTCTCTCTCTCTCTCTCTCTCTCTCTCTCTCTCTCTCTCTCTCTTTTTTTTGCACCACCACCACCACCACCATCAACAACAACACCACCAACAACAACAACAACAACAACATCAACAACAACAACAAAATTACTTAACAACCACTACTTAACAAACTGACACACTTTATTCACAAAATCACCCATACAAACACAAGAACAACTGAAGCCACTAACACCACTCTTTTATCCCTTCCATCACCAGAATATCGAAAGAGAGAGAAAAAAAAAAAAGAAAACACAAACACAACAATGAATGCAGTCTAAGCTTATGTGTACCTGAGAAACTTGACTTTTTCTTGCCGGCACCAGCAGAAGCAGCAACAAAAGAGATTGCACCACCAGGCAGCCACCATCCACCATCCAGCCAGCCAGCCAGCCAGCCAGCCAGCCCTCGCGTTACTCCACGCTATCGGAAATATCATTAGCAAGGCAGTCAATATAAGGCTGCCAGCGTCTATCCCCGGAAATTGCGAGCCTGGGTCATGAGGTCGAGAATTCCATAAATTTTCCAAAGACCTCAATACGGGCATCCTCTCTTTTCTTTGACATTTGGGCGCTAATAAGTGAGGCAAGGAGTGGGGAATAGGAGGGAAGAGAGAAAGGAGGGAAGAGAAATAAGTGGAGGATATAAGGAATACTTAAGAAGGAGAACGGTGAGGAAGATGAAATAGAGGAGGAAGTAAGGAGAAAGATAAATGAAGGATAAAGGCCAAGGAACGGGGAAGGAGAGGTAGATGAACTAGGGGAGGAAGTAAGAAGGACAAGCAGTGGAAGAGGTAGGGAAAAGAGGGACGAGGAATAAATGGAGAGAATAAGGAGAAATGAGGAGGAGGGAGAGATGAAAGAGGGAAGGGAGTAAGAAGGAAAACAGGAAAACAGCGACAGGATGGAAAGAGGAAGGATATGGAGATAAACTTAGATTAAGTTAAAGGGAGGATGAAAGAAGAAAGGAAGGGTAGGAAAGGAGGAATAGGCTGATGAAAAAGGAAAATGAATAAGAAGGAAATGAGAGACAGAAAGGAGGAAGGGAGAAGAGGGGAGAGAAACTTAAAAGCATGGTGGGGGGAGGGAAGGAAGGACAGGGAGGGAAAGGAATAAGAAGGAAAAAAAAGAGACAGGGAGGAAACAAGAATTGAAGAGAAAGAGGAAAAGGAGAGCAAAATAATGGAGGAAACAGTAAGGGAAGGAAGGAAGGAAGGAAGGAAGGAAGAGGGGTAGGAATAAAAGTAAGAAGAAAAAAAAGGACAGGGAGGAAACAAGGATAACAGAGGAGAGAAAATAAATAGTAAAGGAAGGAAAGGTAAGGGAAGGAAAGAGGGAGAGACAAATGAAAGAAGGGAAGGAAAAAAAAGACAGGGAGGAAACAAGGATAAGAGGGGAGAGAAAGGAAACTGTAAGGGAAGGATAGGTAAGGGAGGGAAAGAGGGAGAGGCAGATGAAAGAGAGGAGTCTCGCATGCAATATACGATCTGGTGCCTCGTAAAGAAGGATGACTCTTTCCTTCCTTGTACCGAGGGAAGGAAAGTGTACTCAGGCAAAGAATTCATGATTTTTTTTTCATTTTCCAGTTTTTTTTTATTTTTATTTTCAGCATCGTGTCATGATCACAGCATAGTTGAAACGAAGGCATAGGGATTACTTATTATTTTTGTTCGTTAATTTGTTTTGTCTACATATTTCTTACTTTTGCTGTTGGTTTACTTCAGTACTGTAGGAGGAAGAATACTAGAATGAGGGAATTAATTGAGAAAGGAAGAAAGATAAAGAGGAAGAACTGAATTAGGGTGAGATGTATGGAATAAAAGCAAGATAATATGGATGGATTGATTTATGAATGAGAAAAGCAGGTAAGATGGGAAGGAGGAAGAGAGGAAGGAAAGAAGACCGAAAGACAGAGGTGACAAAAAAAAAAAAAAGGAAGAAAGAAAGGGAATCTAGTAACTATGAAGCTTTCGTTGAGGCGTGAGGGAAAGCCGCATTTAATATCACTGTCTGCTGCTCGATAAATAAACAACCACACACAAAAAAAAAATATGGAAACCTGCACACAAATTGAATATAGAAAGGAAAATACGAGTACTAGTTCACTATAAACTTATTTTAAACAATTCTTTGGGGAAAAATATTGCCACAGTATTTTTTTTTTTTTTTGTTCTTCTTTTGTAGGTTCTAACTTTTTAATGTTTATTTGTATTATTCCTTGCGTAGTGAGTCTGAGAACCGCCACCAAAAACAGACAAATATAACAACAACAACAACTATAACAACAACAATAACTATAACAACAACAACAACAACAACAACAACAACAATAATTTGTACTAGCATCACCTCAAAAAAAAAAATATATATATATATATATATATATATATATATATATATATATATATATATATATATATATATATATATATATATATATATATATATATATATATATATATATATATATATATATATATATATATATATATATATATATATATATATATATATATATATATATATGTATGTATGTATGTATGCTTCTCTCGTTTATCTGGATTACTGATATATATATACACACACACGCACACACACACACACACACCCACACACACACACACACACACACACACTGAAAGAGCAAGCTTCAAATTCTGACGAACTCCCTGAGGCTGTTATAGGAGCTCGCCACGGATACCACGGGTCTGGGATACGCAGTGTCTGGGGCAGAGGAACACCAGGCGTGAGGGAGAGTGGTATAGGTAATGGATGGAAGAGTGGAGCAGGCTGCGAGGGTGGAGTGGGAGAGACAGTGAGAAAAGTGCGAGAAGCTGTGATTGTAAAGGGAGGGAGAAAATGAGGACGCAAGATGGATTTAAAGACACGGGAGGAAAGGATAGTGTGCGAGGGGAGGGAAGACAGGTTATGAAGGTATAAATGACAGGGTGCGTGAAGGAGAAGGATAGAGTGTTTCAATAAGAAACGACGCACTGTGAGGGGCTGCAACTTGTGGGAATATAGGCTTTAAGGGAAGAGGCGTTAAAGACTTCAAAATAATAAAGAAAAAAAAATGTTTGTAAGAGCATGGGATTTACACAGCGAGGTCAGTGAAGCACAGAAGTATTAGACGCTAATTCTCACTTTGAATAACATTTCCTCTTAAGGGATTTCTTTGTTTTGCTTATCTTTGAGCGTCGCCTTGCCCGGCTGAGGAAAACAGGAACAAGAAAATGGGATAAACAAAGAGAGTGGTTAAATGTTTTTTTTTTTTTTTTTGTTTCGCTGTGGAGGAGCTGCTGGTGGTACTGATGATAAGGAAGAGAAGAAACTTTTTTTCCCATCTGAATTTACGTTTATTAAAAAAAAAAAAAATAAATAAATAATTTGCATATATACTCGTAATTTTGCAATTCAGTGCGAGGGTGACATCTCTTACATTTTATTACTATTATTCATATTATTTAACTTTCTACAGATATTAATACGCGATGAACATTGAAAAATTGTCACCAGCCATTTGCAGATATTAATACGCGATGAACATTGAAAAATTGTCATCAGCCATTTCGTTGCAACAAATGTCGCATTTTCTGATATCTTGGTATGGTAGTTGTCTACAGGAACATTGATTGTGTAGACCACTAATAGTCAATGTGGGTGCATTTGCACCAGCGGTGCATGAGTTTTTTTCAAAGGGTACTTGGAAATAATATGGTACATGGAGGGGTACATGACATGGCGAGAGTGTAGAAGTGTTCACTGTACGAAAATATGTTTTAGGAAGAAAATTGTGTGTCATGTAAGAAATTAATTCAAATTGAGATTAAAATATTATAAATTTATGTATTATATTAGTATATTACACTCAGACGTAACTGGCGCCTCACAGGTTTGACATGTATTTTGTTTTATTATACATTTAGCACTATATAACATTCATTTACGACGGAGTACTATTTCCTATATCTAAAATAGAGATCTAATGGTTTTATTTATACATTGATAATTTTATAACTAGAGAAAAACGTGAAATTATTTTTCTTTTCAATTAGACTGTTAAGTGTTAGGGTACATGAATTTCTCAAAAGCTCCCGTAAGGCTTCATGAACATGAGGGAAGGTTGGAAACCACCAGTGTAGACGACTGCAAAACCTAAATGACCAGCCGGTTCATTCTTCTACAGTCACTTAGAAGTCTTGTTCTAATGTGTAGGCCTTTCTGGGAAAACCTCATTGTACCTTCGATGACAGTGCTTGCTCTGCACCAGGAGTTGGATTCAACATGAATTGTTCCGCGATGAATGCCGTCCTAGGCTCTCCACATAGGAGAAAAGGAGCTTACGTGAAGTGGGCATGGCTTCTGGCCATAGGGAAGCGGAGTCTTGATACACAATGGTTAATTGTGAGGGAAAATCATCTTATATCAGTGTGTGTGTGTGTGTGTGTGTGTGTGTGTGTGTGTGTGTGTGTGTGTGTGTGTGTGTGTGTGTGTGTGTGTGTGTGTGTGCTGCAGGTAGAATCGCTCCAAGTTTACCTTTAACTCAACAAGTTGCTGGAACTCAGTCTGGCTCGCAGTCTGGGTTGTCTGAGCTGTCTGCTTCAAGAATTCGTCTGGTGTGCGGCTAGCTGGGAACACTGCCCCCCAAATCTGCTTTAGGCACTTGTGCAGTGTCCACTGTCCATCCCATTAGCGGGTGTCTTCCCTGCTTGTGTTCCCAGTGCCACGCCGCGCCCTCCGCAAACTCTGGCCTTCCCTCGCCTCCGTCAGACACTTTCTCCAGTTTTCTTTCTTTTTATACTCCACAGCCCTGCCGGCGGCAAAGCTATAGACTTTTCTTGGCCCTTCTCTCAGCCGCAGGGCGAAGTAAGTGCACCACCCAAGTCCAGAACTGTTGAGTGGGACGCGCTTGACGGGCAAGGCGGAGGGAGGAAGACGGCGGGACGCGGCTGAGTGACGGGAGGAGGTGACGACGGGGACTGTGGAAAGAGAAGAGTCTCCTCAGGGGATAAAGATTTGATAAAAATGCAACTTCACACACACGTTCCATGATCATCCTTTACAAGTACGCCAAAAAAACTGCTCACTTCTGTTTTCCTGTTCCTTTATCCACACTTCCCGCATTGATCTGTTCATCAGTTCCCTCAACACTTCCTCCCTCTCCATCGCTTTCCTAGCTTATGTTTACTGCAGTGCCTTTTGATATCACGGAGAGAAGCTAATAGTGGAGGGGAAGCACGAATACGTGTGATTTTACTTAAATAATATAGAGATGTGTAGGCGGAGGGCAGGGTTGGAAAAAACCCACTTTGAAAAAAACCCAATCCACAATTTTTGAGGGGTTATTGTTTTTTTTGGGTTTTTACTCTTTTTGTGAGGGTTTATTTATTTTTATTCTTCATATTTATATGGAAATAAATTTAAAGGTGCAATTAAAAAGTAATCTAGAGTGAAACAAAAATTATAATAAAAGAAAAAAGGTCTACTGAGGTGCCAGTCCCCAAACGGACTCAAAAGCGGTCGTCAAAAATTAAAGGATAAGTGTCTTGAACCCTCTCTCTTGAAAGAGTTCAAGTAATAGGAAAGAGGAAATACAGATGTAGGAAGGGAGTTCCAGTGTTTACCTCTTTTCGTCCTCCAGAGGCCAAGCCACCTTCGCCTCAAGCATTTGCCCGGATGCACATATCTCCCCGTCGGTCGCCTCTTGTCTGTCATTAGCAGTGATAACGCCCCGCCTCCCTGTCCTGCCGCTACTCCGACACCTCACATTTGCCAGACAACTACATCGACGAGCTTTACATTCTGACAAAGGAATTTACGACTAGATAATCGCCTTCTTACCGCTTCATTTTCGTGGATAGCGCTTAGGAAGAGGAGAATAGGCAAAAAAGAAGTTAGAGGAACATGGGAAGATAAATCGCAAGACCAGGTGGAAAAAAGGTAAAAAAATAAAAGAGGAAGGTAAAGGAAAGACAAAGAAAATTAAGAAAGAAGAAACTGGGAAGCGTGTGACGAAAACGACGAAGACGAGAAATGGATGATCACCAGTAGAGCGGCCCTGATGGATCGCGGCCTTGATGGATCCCGTACTGGCGATCAGATAGAAGGTTGTAAAGTGATAGACGTTTAAGAATCTTCCTGTCCAAGACTTTACAGAGGCAGAAAACTAAAGCAATAGGACGAAAGTTTGAATGATCAGAATGATCATCGTTTTTAGGAACAGGCTGAATTTAGGCACACTTCCAGGAAGAAGGAAAGGTAGCTGTTGAAAGACACAGTTGGAAGAATTTAACGAGGCAAGGTGCAACCACAGGGGCACAGTCTCGGAGAACAATAGAAGGGATTCCATCAGGTTCATAAGCCTTCCGAGGGTTAAGACCAGCGAGGGCATGGAAAACATCACTGCGAAGGATCTTAATGGATAGTTGAAGTAGTCAGAAGGTGGAGGAGTGGGGAAGAAGCCCTGAATTATCCAAGGTAGAGTTTTTAGGAAACGTTTTAGGGAAGAGTTCTGCTTTAGAAATAGATGAGATTGCAGTGGTGCCATCAGGTTGAAATAAAGGAGGGAAAGATGAAGTAAATTTATTGGAGATGTGCCAGAAGTCATGAGGGGAGTTACATCTGAAAAGATATTGACATTTTCTGTTAATGAAGAACAGACTCTTATTTAGGTCATGTTGATAGAGATTGGTCCTGTTGGACAAAGGCTGTGTTAACTTGTACTGTACAGGAAATGAACGAGTAAAGCTTGACTACTTTTACATTTTTTATGTATATGTACATATATGGACGTTATTTATCAATATTATATAAAACTAAATTTTGATATGTAAAATATATATATATATATATATATATATATATATATATATATATATATATATATATATATATATATATATATATATATATATATATATATATATATATATATATATATATATATAAAACAGGCAATTTTCTTTAGTATTTTTGGGGGGAGTGAGTTTTAATGCCAACCCTGGTATATATATATATATATATATATATATATATATATATATATATATATATATATATATATATATATATATATATATATATATATATATATATATATATATATATATATATATATATATATATATATATATATATATATATATATATATATATATATATTTTTTTTTTTTACTTCGATCTCACTTTCTGATCTTCGTTATCATCATCATTATCATCAAAGAGAGAGAGAGAGAGAGAGAGAGAGAGAGAGAGAGAGAGAGAGAGAGAGAGAGAGAGAGAGAGAGAGAGAGGAGAGAGAGAGAGAACCCTTATTTTAACCATCGCTGGAGTCCCTTTCTCTCCCCTACACGCTAATTTAATGACGCCCACTCACAATTTTTGTTTATGACCTTTTATGCCCTTTCCAGCCTCCGTCCTCAGAAGGCTTATGGACATGACTGGTGATCGTGACCTTTCTTTTGTTTTGAATTGTAGGTCTATATCGGGCACAACACAGAGCAGAGTTTTTCGGAACTCGCAGCTGTGTCTTTTCTTTCTTTCTGGAAGTTTCTTGTACTCATCACGTCATGAATGAGTGCCGAATTATTTGATGGCATGTTTTAGTATGCTGGAACAATTCAAAATGTTGGAAACCATCATAGCAAGAAAAATAAAAGAGCATCTTGAAAAACACTAGCTAATTAAGGATGATCGGCATGGATTTATGAAAAGGAAAACCTTGTCTTACATAGCTATTGGTATTTTGTAAAAGAGTAATGGAAGCGGTAGATAGCGAATATAACTACGGTACAATTTATCTAGACTCGAGTAAGGCATTTGACAGGGTACCCATAGGAGACTATTAGATAATGTACAGTCTCACGGTGTTGAAGGAAAGTTCTGCATTGGATCAGGGCGTAGCTTGACTATTGAACAGACGGTAAATGGTGTTAGGTCACAGTCGGGTCGGGAGGCGGCAGTTACCCATAGAGTCGCATAGGGGCTAGTAATAGGGCCCCTATTGTTCTTAATTTACGTAAATGAGTTTGGTACGAGGATTAGGAGTGGGTAAAAGGAATTGAGACAGGTGATATAAGTTTTTATAGTAGACAATCAGGACAGAACACGACGTAACGGATATAAGCTAGATATCTTCAGGAAAGAGATTGGTAGAAGTAGTGGATGAGAGGAATAGGGTGGACGAGTCTGTGGGTGGATAGATGGAAAGTGGGTGAAAGAATGGGTGGATGCACAGATGGATGGATGAATGGAGTTCAATGGATGGATCGATGGGAGTCAGTGGTTGGATGGATGTGGGGCTACGTGGGTTTGCAGGGTTCGCTAAGTGGTTGAGCGGATGGGTGGATGTGATTGAGTAAGTAGGTAGATGGCTTGGTGAACATTGTATTAGTGTATGCGGAACCATATGTTGCCATCACAAGACCTGTAGTCCAGATCTCTGAATCCAGACACATTTTGGTGCCCAAATGATTGGGTACCAAATGTCCTGAAGCCTGTTTGGACTTTAGGCCAATCTGTCTTTAAATAAGATCATCTAACCTGAGGCATATATGACCTGAGTATCATTCGCCTCAGTACCAAATGACTACCTCCCACTGTCTCAGCAATGACTTTGTTAGTAGCCACCCCCCCCCTCTCTCTCTCTCTCTCTCTCTCTCTCTCTCTCTCTCTCTCTCTCTCTCTCTCTCTCTCTCTCTCTCTCTCTCTCTCTCTCTCATTTATCTATTTGTTATGTAATATGGTTATATATACGCCCTTTCAATCAGAATAAAAAACGTTGAATGACACATGTAGCAGCAAATTAAATGTTTTTCTCTCCATATTATCTGTCAGTGAGTCTGTTAAAATTGTGTGTTGTGTTTCCGAAAATACGCCAAATTCTTCCCTTCAGTCAAGATTTTCAGATATGTGACCTTTTTTCACTAGAGTTTACGTGTTCGTCTATATAAATCATGTCCTTGAGCCGTAAATTCAACGTACTGTATTCGAAACCCTGATAATTTCGATTATAAAGCGAATGTTGATCTATGTAGTTTTAGTTTTGTTACAATTTATTTAGATAGTTTTAATGTAGCTTTTTTTTTATTTTGTTTGGTAATATGGATAGTTATAATATGGATAGACAGCGCTCCGTTAGTGTAAATTTAGCTATGTAGTTATAACGAGGATAGTTTTAATTTTGATAGTGTTGATATTTAAATTCCGCTAGTTCCTGTAGTTTTGATTCCGGTAGTTCATTTAATACAGTAGACGGATATCGCATAAAATGACTAAACGCGGGCACACATGACAGGGAATTACAGTACACCACAGGCCGCTGGAAACAACAAATGATGAAAAATAATACAAAACGTTCGTAAGTTATCGTTAGTGAAAAGTAAGTGTACTTCACACACACACACACACACACACACACACACACACACACACACACACACACACACACACACACACACACACACACACACACACACACACACACACACGGAAAGAGCAAGCTTCAAACTCTAACGAACTCCCTGAGGCTGTTTTAGGAGCTCGCCGCAGGTACCACGGGTCTGGGATGCGCAGTGTCTGGGGGCAGAGGAACACCAGGCGTGAGGGAGAGTGGTATAGGTAATGGGTGGAAGCAGGCTACGAGGGTGGAGTGGGAGAGACCGTGAGAAAAGTGCGAGGAGCTGTGATTGTAAAGGGAGGAAGAAGATGAGGACGCAAGATAGATTTAAAGACA
This sequence comes from Scylla paramamosain, assembly GCF_035594125.1. Taxonomy (NCBI): domain Eukaryota; kingdom Metazoa; phylum Arthropoda; class Malacostraca; order Decapoda; family Portunidae; genus Scylla; species Scylla paramamosain. The sequence goes on along the minus strand of NC_087151.1, from coordinate 38,253,538 downwards.
CGGGAGAAAAGGATAGTCTGCGAGGGGAGGGAAGACAGGTTATGAAGGTATAAATGACAGGGTGCGTGAAGGAGAAGGATAGTGTTTCAATAAGAAACGACGCATTGTGAGGGGCTGCAACTTGTGGGAGTATAGGCTTTAAGGGAAGAGGCGTTAAAGACTTCAAAATAATAAAGAAAAAAAAAATGTTTGTAAGAGCATGGGATTTAGAGAGCGAGGTCTGTGAAACACCGAAGTATTAGACGTTAATTCTCATTTTGAGCAACATTTCCTCTTAGGAGATTTCTTTGTTTTGCCTTACCCGGCTGAGCAAAACAGGAACAAGAAAATGGGATTAGCACTGATCTTTCACTGTGGAGGAGCTGATGGCAAGGAATTGAATCTGAATTGACGTTTATTTTACACACACACAAAAAAAAAAGCAATTTGCATATATAATTTTGCAATTCAGTGCGAGGGTGACATCTCTTACATTTTATTACTATTATTCATATTATTTAACTTTCTACAGATATTAATACGCGATGAACATTGAAAAATTGTCATCAGCCATTTGCAGATATTAATACGCGATGAACATTGAAAAATTGTCACCAGCCATTTCGTTGCAACAAATGTCGCATTTTCTGATATCTTGGTATGGTAGTTTGTCTACAGGAACATTGATTGTGTAGACCACTAATAGTCAATGTGGGTGCATGTGCACCAGCGGTGCATGAGTTTTTTTCAAAGGGTAAGATAAGATAAGATAAGATAATTTATTGGTCACATTGTTATACATATATGCATACATGTGAAATTCTTTTTGGCAAAAAACAGGCTCCAGAAGTACTATATATAAATAAAAGTGTGTCACAAAAAAGCATTAAAAGAGTTTCTATGAGTAAAAATGGTTAAAAATCACAATACTGCTGGGGACAAAAGTTTTCTTGTACCGCTCCGTTTTTATCAATGGCAGTGCCAGCCTTCGTCCTGACCTTAAAAACATATAACAGTTATTAAGAGGATGAGTTTGGTCCTGCATTATTTTCCGAACTTGTTTTAATGCTGCCTCTTGATATAGATTGTCTATGAATTTTACTGTTGCCCCTAACTTTTTAGCCTTTTTGACTATTTTGTTTAGCTTATTTTTGTCTGATACAGTTAGCTTTTTGTACCAGGTAGTGACAGAAAAATTCAAAATTGACTCTAAGGTGGATTTATAAAACAAGCTGATTATTTTCTTGTCTACATGAACGTTATTTAAAATTCTGATAAAATGAAGTCTTTGGTTGCACTTTTTAATGACTAGATTTGTATTTGCATTGCCTTTGAGTTCATCGTCAATCACAATCCCAAGATATTTATATTCTTTTACCCGTTCCACAGGTTCTCCATTAATACTGATGGGATCTGGTGCATTTGTAAGCTTTTTCCTAAAATCTATTATCATTTCTTTGGTTTTCTTAACATTCAGTACTAAATAGTTATCTGTACACCACTCAACAAATTTTCGTACCTGAGTTTCATAATTTCTACAGTCATCGTTCAATATCTTTCCTATAATTACTGTGTCATCGGCATATTTGATTATGTTACAGTCATCAAAGACGCTCCTACAGTCATTTGTGTACAGGGTGAATAATACTGGGGACAACACACATCCCTGAGGTGCACCTGTGTTGGTAATGATTTTGTTGGACAGTGTGCTGCCTATTTTGGTGTACTGGGGCCTTTTTGCTAAGAAACTAAAAATCCAGTTTAAAAGGTTACTGTTATAGCCCATCGCTAAAAGTTTCCTTAAAAGTATATGGGGCTGTATAGTGTTAAAAGCTGAACTAAAATCTATAAATAAAATTCTAATTGATGAATATCTTTGATCTAAGTGTTTGCTAATATCATTCATAAAAGTTAAGCTTGCATCTTGAACACTTCTATTTCTACAGTAAGCGAATTGCATTTGGTCTCTAAAACATTCCATTCTATCACATAAAAGGTTTCTAACAATATTCTCCAAACATTTCATAATATTAGATGTGAGGGCAACAGGTCTAAAATCATTAAAAGTATTCGGAAAAGGAGTTTTGGCAATGGGTTTAATTTCTGTGAGTTTCCATAGATGAGGCACATCTCCCTGGTCGATGGAATCTTGGAACAGTTGTGTCAGCACCGGAGTCAGCTGTTCCGCACAGTACTTAATTGCCCGAGCTGGTATCCCATCCGGCCCCGTGGCTTTACTCACTCGCACACGTTTCAGTTCCCTCATCACTGCTTCGTTCGTTATCTCGATTTGTTCGTCTCTCTTGTCGCGTATGACACCCAACACCTCACTTCTTTCAACACTAGTATCATACTGTTCAAATCTAGCGAAAAATGAGTTCATATCATTTACATATGTTACCACATCGTCTGGTTCAGGTGTTATTTGCTTTTTTCTATATCCGCAAAGTGCCTTGACTCCTTTCCAAGCATCTTTCGATTTATTTGTTCTAAAAAGCCCTTCAATCGTTTCTTTGTATTTTTTTTTTGAGTTTGTTATTTTCTTATCTATTCGTTTTTGCAAATTCTTTTTCTGGTCTGTACTTCCACTATGCCTTATTCTGCGCTTTTCATTTAACATAGATATCAACTCTTTATTTATCCATGGCTTGTTATTAGGATATATTTTCACATCTTTGGTAGGTATAAGCATGTCTAGACAAAAGTTAAAATATGAATTAAAAATGTCCGTGTTTACGTTAATGTCTGCCCTGTTTTCTATGAGCGCGGCCCAGTCTGTACACTCCAGGCAGGCTCGGAGCTGGGATATATTTTCTGGTTCCCATTTTCTATATTGTACCACTTTGCACGGTTCATTTTTCAACACTTGTTTATAGGTCGGTGCACAAAAGATCATATTGTGATCACTGGTCCCTAATTGCGGTCTTTGGTAGGCACGATAGGCGCCTCTCACATTGCAATATAGTTTATCTAGCGTATTATTTCCTCGGGTTGTGCATTTAACGGATTGTTCGTATTCTGGGATTTTTCCCTGGAAATCACACGTATTAAAGTCACCCATGATCAGCCTAGCACTTTCTGGCCATCGGCTTTCATATCTAGAGACACAATTTTCCAGTATTTCTGCAGCTGTTGCCACGTCTGCGTCCGTAGGGATGTACACGATGATAAGTATTATCTTAACGAATTCTCGTGGGAGGTAGAAAGGACGACAGGATACTACAAGGTATTCTATGTCATTATCACAGTATTTTTCATTAATATTCACTTGTGAGCACCAATTTTCATTAACATGGGTACATGGAAATAATATGGTACATGGAGGGGTACATGACATGGCCAGAGTGTAGAAGTGTTCACTGTACGAAAATATGTTTTAGGAAGAAAATTGTGTGTCATGTAAGAAATTAATTCAAATTGAGATTAAAATATTATAAATTTATGTATTATATTAGTATATTACACTCAGACGTAACTGGCGCCTCACAGGTTTGACATGTATTTTGTTTTATTATACATTTAGCACTATATAACATTCATTTACGACGGAGTACTATTTCCTATATCTAAAATAGAGATCTAATGGTTTTATTTATACATTGATAATTTTATAACTAGAGAAAAACGTGAAATTGTTTTTCTTTTCAATTAGACTGTTAAGTGTTAGGGTACATGAATTTCTCAAAAGCTCCCGTAAGGCTTCATGAACATGAGGGAAGGTTGGAAACCACCAGTGTAGACGACTGCAAAACCTAAATGACCAGCCGGTTCATTCTTCTACAGTCACTTAGAAGTCTTGTTCTAATGTGTAGGCCTTTCTGGGAAAACCTCATTGTACCTTCGATGGCAGTGCTTGCTCTGCACCAGGAGTTGGATTCAACATGAATTGTTCCGCGATGAATGCCGTCCTAGGCTCTCCACATAGGAGAAAAGGAGCTTACGTGAAGTGGGCATGGCTTCTGGCCATAGGGAAGCGGAGTCTTGATACACAATGGTTAATTGTGAGGGAAAATCATCTTATATCAGTGTGTGTGTGTGTGTGTGTGCGCTGCAGGTAGAATCGCTCCAAGTTTACCTTTAGCTCAACAAGTTGCTGGAACTCAGTCTGGCTCGCAGTCTGGGTTGTCTGAGCTGTCTGCTTCAAGAATTCGTCTGGTGTGCGGCTAGCTGGGAACACTGCCCCCCAAATCTGCTTTAGGCACTTGTGCACTGTCCACTGTCCATCCCATTAGCGGGTGTCTTCCCTGCTTGTGTTCCCAGTGCCACGCCGCGCCCTCCGCAAACTCTGTGGGTTTGCGGATATCCACTTTGTTTGCGTACAAAGTGGATATCGTGACCAATACTTCCCTTCCCCAAGTATCCACGTACTGCCCTTCTCTCTTCACGAGGATCTATACCTTTTATACTCGGTCAGTGTCTTTATTCTCTGACTGACACTATGCTCTCTCTCTCTCTCTCTCTCTCTCTCTCTCTCTCTCTCTCTCTCTCTCTCTCTCTCTCTCTCTCTCTCTCTCTCTCTCTCTCTCTCTCTCTCTCTCTCTCTTTCAATCAGAAAAAAATGTTGAATGACACATGTAGCAGCAAATTAAATATTTTTTTCTCCATGTTATCTGTCAGTGAGTCTTAAAATCGTCTTGTGTTTCCGAAAATACGCTTAATTCTTCCCTTCAGTCAAGATTTTCAGATATGTCCACCTTTTTTCATTTGAGTTTTTGTGTTCGTCTATATAAATCATGTCCTTGAGCCGTAAATTGAAGAGTACTGTATTCGAAACCCTGATAATTTCGATGATAGAGCGAATGTTGATCTTTGTAGTTTTAATTTCGTTACAGTTCATTTAGATAGTTTTAATGTTTTTTTTTTTTTTGTAACATAGATAGTTATAGTATAGATAGACAGCACGCCGTTAGTGTAAATTTAGCTATGTAATTATAACGAGGATAGTTTTAATTTTGATAGTGTTGATATTTAGATAGTTTTGATTCCGGTAGTTCAGTTAATACAATAGACCAATACTACATGAAATGTCTAAACGCGGGCACACGTGGCAAGAAAGTACAGTACACCACAGGACCGCTAGAAACAACAAATGAGAAAATATAATAAAAAGCATTCGTAAGTTATCGTTAGTGAAAAGTGAGTGTACCTCACTGGATGTGCAATAACTGATTCTAATGAGATTGTGCAAAATCTTAATACAGACTACTACCAGGAAAAAAGGAAAATAATTATGTATATATAGAATTTCCAATTTTTTATCAGTAAAATTTTTAGCCGTGGCTATAGAATAAAAAAAAAAAATATCTAACGTGTTTCTCGACTAAGGATTGATGCACTAAATAGTGGTGAAAACATTAATCAAAGTATAGCCTAAATATGAAACGTCTGTACAAGAGTGGGTGTTGCCTCACTCAGATGCAAGAAATATATTTGGAAAAAGAACTTAGGGAAATATAGTTACTTTATTTCTGAGAAGTGCAGATGCGTGATACTTGTACTTCCAGATCACTCTGAAATGTGTTCCTTTTGTCAGCAGTCAATAAGTTCGAGTGGTGATGTTTAGGGAAGGCCTTTTCATAGCAGCTCATGATGAACTGTATATATCTTCGTACATCTCAGAACATTGTAAAACAATTAATAAATATATAAGAACATGAGAAAGAACATAATAAAGTAAGGGAAGTTGCAAGAAGCTGTCGGGCAATCGTTTTAATGAAGACTGATGAATAAATAAATATATAAATAAATAGAATGAAAAAAAACAACAACTATATAAATTAACCAGAAGGGTGAGGAATAGGAAGCGTTGTCTTTTCTCAGCCTATAGAACTATCAAAGCTACTGAAGTACGAAGAGACGCCTTTAAAAATTCTTGAAAAATAAAGAAAAATCTTCTGTCAATGAAAGTTTTAATCACATATATTTACTTACTATATACAAATCTCCGCCAGACACATGTTTTATTGGATTTAGTGACATATTGTAATGCGAGTGAACGTTTCCGCACACTGATATTTTCATAATGACAAAAGATCCATTTCTCTGCTCCCTCCCAGATGGTGCTCCATGCCAAGCCCTCGCGGCCTGTACAGCATAATGGAGTGCGCCTCTCGTGTACAGGTGGAGAGGCTGCATGAACCCAGCTCTTTTAAACCCTATGCAGTCAAAGACCACTGCTCTCATCGGCTCCCTTCCTTTAGCGGGCTTGTTTTCGGTCTCTCCCTCCCCTCGGCTATGTAATCTTCCTTTCACTATTAATATACGCATACTTTTTACGGCTTTTGAACTCTTCCCGGGGCTTCTCTTCGTGGAGTTGACTGGCACTCTCCATGAGCTGTAGTAATCTTCCTTTACCTGTTTTTTACCTGTGCCTTTATTGTGATTATATTGTCGAGTTTTCAGGTAGTTTTAGTTTAAGTGTTCATCTACATTTTTTTTTAAACTTGCGAACGTTACATTATGATCCCCTTGTTGTGGCACAAAGATCAATTAATCATTCATTTACTCACTCAGCGAATCTCTTTCTTGCATGTATCTGTGATCAGCACTTGCTTCTCCTCTGATGTCAATGTTCTAACGAGAGTTAAACAATATTTAGTTTATTCAACTGCTTTCTTTACTGATGTTCTCTGCAAAATAACTGACTCTCTCTGGTCATGTTTTCTCTCTCTCTCTCTCTCTCTCTCTCTCTCTCTCTCTCTCTCTCTCTCTCTCTCTCTCTCTCTCTCTCTCTCTCTCTCTCTCTCTCTCCATATCGTTCACACGTTGCGAGAGTATAAGGTCAGAATTTTGCTTCCTGTCAAAACCAACACGGGCTTTCGTTTCGCAAGAGTGTATCTTTATAGAAGCACACACACACACACACACACACACACACACACACACACACACACACACACACACACACACACACACACACACACACACACACACACACACACACACACACACACACACACACACACCTAAGCAGCGAGTCACAACTTCCGATTTACTCCTGACCGTCTTGGAAATACGCCCAACATTCTTGATCTTTTCCTAAGCTCTAATCCTACTGGTTATGTATGCTGTTATCCTCTCTTCCCCGTTAGGCTCCTCCGATCACAATCTCATATCTGTATCTTGTCCTATCGCTCCACTCCCTCCTCAGGATCCCCGTAAGCGGAGGTGCCTCAGGCTTTTTGCCTTTACTAGTTGGGAGAACCTGAGGAGGTATTTTGGTGATTTTCCTTGGAATGACTACTGCTTCCGTGTTAGAGACCCGTTTCTGTGTGCCAAACGCATAACAGAGGTGATAGTGTCTGACATGGAGGGGTACATTCTTCACTCTTTTTCCCGACATAAACCTTTGAATCCCTGGATTATCACAGCCTATTTTCGTGGTATTCATGATAGAGAGGTGGCCCACAAAAGGTACTTGAGCCTTCCATCACCAGAATCTCATGCACTTTATATTTCTGCCAGAAACCATGCCAAGTCTGTTCTCCAATTAGCCAAAAATTCCTTCATTAATAGAAAGTATCGAAATCTTTCAAGATATAACTCCCTTCGTGACTTCTGGGATCTAGCCAAAAACACTTCCAGTAACTTTTCTTCTTTGCTTCTTCTTCTTTCCCTCCTTTATTTCAACCTGATGGCACCACTGCTATCACATCTATCTCTAAACCTGAACTCTTCGCTCAAACCTTTGCTAAAAACTCTACCTTGGACGACTCAGGGATTGTTCCTCACTCTTCTCCACCCTCTGACTACTTTATGCTACTTATTAAAATTCTTCGCAATGATGTTTTCCATCCCCTCGCTGGCCTAAACCCTCGGAAATCTTGTGGTCCTGATGGGGTCCCTCCTATTGTTCTCCGAAATTGCGCCTCCGTGCTTGCACGTTGTCTAGGGAAACTCTTTCAACTCTGTCAATTAGCATCTACATTTCCTTCTCGCTGGAAGTTTGCATACATTCAGTCTGTTCCTAAAAAGGATGGCTGCTCTAATCCCTCAAACTACCGTCCTATTACCTTAATTTCCTGCCTATCTGAAGTTTTGGACCCCATCCTTAACAGGAAGATTCTTAAACATCTATCACTTCACAACCTTCTCTCTGATCGCCAGGATGGGCTCTGTCAAGGCCGATATACTGGTGATATTCTTGCATTCCTTACTTACTTAATTTCTTATTTGGTCATCCTCTTTTAGAGATTTTGGTGAAACTTTTGCTGTTGCCTCAAACATATCAAAAGCTTTTTCATAGAATCTGATACAAAGTCTTGGATTTCCAAACTACCCTCTTATGGCTTCTATTCTTCTATCTGTAACTTCATCTCGATTTTTTCTTTTCTGACCGTTCTATTGCTTATATGGTAGATAGTCGTTGTTCTTCTAAATCTTTTAACAGTTGTGTTTCTCAGGGTTCTGTACTGTCACCCTCTCTCTTCCTGTTATTCATCAGTGATCTTCTAAAGCAAACTTTTTTGCCGTATCCACTCCTACACTGATTATACCACCCTGCACTTTTCCACGTCTTTTCGTAGACGTCCAGCCCTTCAGGAATTGAACAGTTCACACAGGGAAACAACAGAACACCTGACGTCGGATCCTGGGATTGGTTTTCTGATTGGAGCAGAAGAAACTCATTGTTTTCTTTGCCTCAAAAACTCAATTCCTCCATAAGAAACACACCACAGATGAAAGTTAAATTGTTGTAGTAACCTAGGTAGTAGTTAACACAACTCATCTGAGCATAATTAGAACTGACTTCAAAAATAATAAACATACTGAAGAACCTTTATATTTTTACTTTACATTAATAAAACGTTCGTCTCCGTGTAAAGTAAACTCGTATATACAAACCCCATAACCTCACAGTATCTTTATCAGTGCAAACTAAAAGAACATGATACTCACCCCCTACAACTTCAACATCACACAATACAAATACGCTCTTCTCTACTCTCACCATGGTAGCTACCAACATTAACAGGCAACGTATCATTAAGATTTCAAAATTTTATTAACGAAATGCGAGTAGTCTTGTTCATCTTCTTTCCATACCTTAATTCAATTTAAACATCATACAGTCTTTACACAAGGATTTTATCACTAATTTCCTATCCACTGTTGCCTCAGTCTCAACTCCACAGCTTTCTTAACCCATGTTACATTAGGAACATCTTGCGACATCCATAACCACGACATTCCGCACTCATTAACGATTTTTTATAGCTGCTAACCAATGCGAAGTATAGTTCCCTAACCTATGGATATATCATAAACATTAATACATTACAAAACACAATTTAGTATCTTTGCAGGAAATCACTCTAATTTAATATCCTATCATTTTACACTTAATATAAATGTTAAGTGAAAATGCACCAAGTTCCCCATAAACCATGTCATTGCAAGTATTTTTATGAACACAGCATTTTTTTTTTAAACTTCATATGCAACAGCTCTATCTCTTTTACAATATAATGCCCCATATTTCACTAGTCATTATTGGCAACACCATGGCATTAAACAATTCAATTTGCATATCAACTGGTAGGTTTAACTTTCTACATTTTTCTACACAGAATAAAAATCCCTTGTTGCTTGTTCTTTAAGATTCACCTCTCTTTTGCGAAACCTGCCATTGTAATTAAATAATAGTCCCAACTATTTGTAATCCTTTATCTCTTCAGTTTTCTCGCAAGCAAACTCAAAATCTTAATTATCTTGGTGAACTCTTCCCGTGCTGAACACAACTATTTTTATTTTATCACAATTAAGTTTTAACTTCCATTCACTGCAGTACTGAAATAAAACTAACAATGCCTTCTCCATTTCCTATGCACTGTCACATAGTATAATTGCGTCAACGGCACACATAAGAACAAGAAGTTTCAGGTATGTATTTAGAAAATCATTACCAAAATCTACATAATTACAATTACAGTCCAATAATTTAGTTTCCATACCATTGATATAAAAAAAAAGGAAGAGCAATAGTGACAAGTTTTCTCCTTGTTTCACACAGCATTGCTTATCATACCCCACTAAGGAAGCATTGTTGGATTTTTAATATAACCTTCCTTACTTGGTGGAAAAGTGTTAAATGCAAGCACAATCAAGATTTGTTTCAATTTCTGATTAACATCATCAATAGATAAAACATGTACCTTTTCACTCATTTCTTTTATCTTTCCTTCATCAATCTGATTCACATATTCAATCCCTTTCACAACATTCCATTTCCCTGGCTTCGAACTTTCCCCAACCTTGTTTTGCTGTAGATACATTACCAAAATATTTAAGGCTTAATTTAGCGTGTAGTCCACAATGTACATCAGATAACAATGGATCAAAATCAAGCACTGTAAAAGCTTCAACAATAGCCATTAAAACAGGTAAACCTAAAAAAATAATCATTGGCCTGATTATTAAGTTCCAGCTGACCTTTGCGAAACCTGCCATTATAGTTAAATGACACTCCAATATACGTATAATTATCTACTACTTCAATCCTTTCACCGTTAGAGTCAAATAAAAAGTTGAATGAATTTGATCTCCCTCTGCTAAACACTACCATCTTTATTTTATTACAGTTTAGCTTCAATTTTCATTCATTATAATATGTATTCAAAGCAGTCAGAATTTGTTTCATTCCCTTCACACTCTTACTTGGTATTTTTTTTTCTACTTTTTTTTTTATGTAGTGGATGAAGGTTAAATGCAACAAAACAGCAAAAAAAAAAAAATAATAATAATAAATAAATAAAATAAATGCACACTGAAGTGCCGGTCCACAAACAGAGTCGACTGAAGTGCCAGTCCACAAACAGAGTCGAAAACGGTGGTCAAAAATTACAGGATAAGTGTCTTGAAACTTCCCTCTTGAAAGATTTCAAGTCATAGGAAAGTGGAAATATAGAAGCAGGCAGTGAGTTCCAAAGTTTACCAGAGAAAAAGATGAGTGATTTGAGAATACTGGTTAGCTCAAGCATTAGAGAGGTGGACAGAATAGGGCTGAGTGCAAGAAAGTCTTGTGCAGCAAGGCCGCGGGAGGAGGGAAGGCATGCAATTAGCAAAATCAGAAGAGCAGTTGGTATGGAAATAGCTGTAGAAGATAGCAAGAGATGCAATATTGCGGCGATGAGAAAGAGCTGAAGAAAGTCAGTTAGAGGAGAGGAGTTGATAAGACAATAAACTTTTAATTCCACCTTGCTAAAAGAGCGGTATGAATGGAACCCCCCTTACATGTGAAGCATACATGGATGGATAAGGCCCCTGTAAAGAGTTACCAGCTGGAAGGGTGAGAAAAACTGCCGGAGACGACTCAGAACGTCTTATGTCATAGAAGCTGTTTTAGCTAGAGATGAGATGTGATATTTTTAGTTTAGATAGTAAGTAAAGGACAAACCCAGGATGTTTACTGTAGAAGAAGGGGACAGTTGAGTGTCATTGAAGAAGAGACGATAGTTGTCTGGAAGATTGTGTCGAGTTAACAGATATTGTGAGTGAAGAATGTACGCCTCCATGTCAGACACTATCACCTCTGTTATGCGTTTGGCACATAGAAACAGGACTGTGACACGGAAGCAGTAGTCATTCCAAGGAAAATCACCAAAATACCTCCTCAGGTTCTCCCAACTAGTAAAGACAACACGCCTGAGGCACCTCCGCTTCTGTTGTGTCAAGGCAGCATGTCTTAAAAAGTACTTTTGTTTGTTTATATGAAAAGGTCAGGCATCACTTATGGAGCTTCTTAGCTCTTGGAAAAAAAAAAGGAAGCTTGTTGAAAGCTTTGACCATATCACGATCCTGACTGGAGTGACAGAACAAAATTATAAATATTATTATTATTGTTGCTTTACTGTAGCTTTACAACAAACTTTACAAACTGGCAATAAAATATGAGCATGGGTGAATTTATACGCATTGATAGGAGGAGATAGCTAATATGGCAGGAGCAGCACTCAGCTGCATTACTTTCAGAGAGCTTAGTGATATAACAGCAGAGTTTCAAAAGCAAAGATTCATTTAAGAGTACTTACGCAAACCCAGTATGTTGCAGTCATGCTACAGTTATACATGGAGAGGAATTCTTTTGGTAACCATCCAAAAGAGCTACTGATGCATCCAGTACTGCATCAAAGATCTCTGTATTGACTCTCTATGAAGGCAACCAGGTATCACGCCTGCAAAATAATGTAAAGGTATTGGTTCATTGCAGGGTTGGAAAAAAAAAAAAACTGGGTTTAAAAACCCCCAATCCACCGGGGTTTTTTTTTTAGTTTGATTGTTTTGGGGGGGTTCTAGGGGTTTTTATTGTTTTTTTGATGGGGTTTATTTGTTTATTTATTTTTTGTCTATACATAAAATTTATGTGTAAATTAATTTGAGAGCAATTAAAAATTAATCAAGAGTGAAACAAAAGGTTGTAAGGTTTTTTTTTTTTTCATGTAGGAGGTGCACCGGCCAGGAGCAACAAAAATCCCACTGATGTCCCAGCTCCCGAACAAAATCGAAAGCGGTAGTCAGAAATTACAGGATAAGTGTCTTGAAACCTCCCTCTTGAAAGAGCTCGAATCATAGGAAGGAGGAAATGGAGAAGCAGACAGGGAGTTCCAGAGTTTACCAGAGAAAGGGATAAATGATAGAGAATACATATTAACTCTTGTATTAGAGAGGTGGACAGAATAGGGGTGAGAGAAAGAAGAAAGTCTTGTGCAGCGAGGCCTCGGGAGGAGGGAAGGCATGCAGTTAGCAAGATCAGAAGAGCAGTTGGCATGAAAACAGCGGTAGAAGATAGCAAGAGATGCAACATTGCAGCGATGAGAGAGAGGCTGAAGACATTGAGTTAGAGGAGAGGAGTTGATAATACAAAAAGCTTTTCATTCCTTCCTGTCTTAAAGAGCAGTATGAGTGGAACGTGCCCATACATATGAAGCATACCCCATACATGGACAGATAAGGCCTCTGTACAGAGTTAGCAGTCAAAAGAGTGAGAAAAACTGGCGGAGACGACTCAGAACGCCTAATTTCGGACAAGCTGTTTTAGCTAAAGATGAGACGTGAAGTTTCCAGTTTAGAGTATAAATGAAGGACAGACCGAGGATATTCAGTGTAGAAGAGGGGGACAGTTGAGTGTCATTGAAGAAGAGGGGATAGTTGTCTGGAAGGTTGTGTCGAGTTGATAGATGGAAAAATTGAGTTTTTGAGGCATTTGATAATACTAAATTTGTTCTGCCACAAGTTAGAAATTTTAGAGAGATCAGAAGTCATGCGTTCTGTATCTTCACTGCGAGAACCTTTTACTTCATGAAGGGTTTTACGTCTACGAAAAGACGTGGAAAAGTGCAGGATGGTATCAGCGTAGAAGTGGATAGAACAAAAAATTTGCTTTAGAAGACCACTGATGAATAATAGGAAGAGAGTGGGTGACAGGAAATTAAAGCAAAATGACGGTAGTTTGAGGAACTAGAACGGTCACCCTTTTTAGGAGCAGGCTGAATATAGGCACACTTCCAGGAAGAAGGAAAGGTAGATGTTGATAAATAGAGGTGAAAGAGTTTGATGAAGCAAGGTGCGTGTACGGAGGTACAGTTTCGGAGAACAACGGGAGAGACCCCGTCAGGTTCATGAGCTTCCCGAATGTTTAGGCAAGCGAGGGCATTGAAAATATCACTGCCAAGGATTTTAATAGGTAGCATGAAGTAGTGAGAAGGTAGAGGAGAGGTGGGAACAAGCCCTGAATCATCCAAGGTAGTATTTTATTTTTTTTTTAGCAGAGGTTTGACCGAAGAGTTCAGCTTTAGAGATAGATGAGATAGCAATGGTGCCATCAGGGAAAGATGAAGAAGCAGAGTTATTGGAGATGTTTTTGGGGAGGTGCCAGAAGGCACGAGGGGAGTTATATCTTGAGAGATTTTAACACTTTCTATTAATGAAGAACAGATACTTGTTAAGGTCATGCTGGTTGGTCCGGTTGGACAAAGGCTGTGTTGAATTGTACTATACAAGAAATAAATTAGTCAGGATAGACTACTTTTATATATTATATATGTGTACATATATAAACCTTATTTATCAATATCGTATAGAAATAAATTTTGTTGTAAAAAAAAAATAGGCTTTTTTTTTGGGGGGGGGTTAATACCAACCCTGATTCCTTCATTCACCAAGTGGCAAGACTGAACACTAATATATTCCTTCCCCTTGGTTTCTTTTTTCTCTTTCTTTTCTCGATAATCTCTTTCTTCTCTCGATAATCTTTCTTCCTACGATCTTCTTCTTCTTCTTCTTCTTCTTCTTCTTCTTTTTCTTCTTCTTCTTCTTCATTAATTTACGGAGCAGAGAACTAGAGAATACCTTACTTTTTGGGACAAATGGCACCCTCTCGTCTCCACACACACACACACACACACACACACACACAGGCGTCCAAGTAGTCACACACTCCCACAGGCCAATATCGTGCACGAACAAAGTGATACATGATTGTATTTGTATGTACCCGCACCGGAAGAGCCAATTAGCAGGCTGCAACTACCGCTAGCCAGCATCATTAGTATAAGGACGCGACATTGATGAAGTTTTGCCTGATTTGCCTGTGATCAGTTTCATTTCATTTATTGTTGGTATTATTATATGTATGTGATGTTTAGTATATGTTATTGTATTTATCTTGTTACTTTTTTTTTTTTTACTATATTCTTTCACTATAAACACGTGATATTGTGGAAGTTTTTTATTTTTGTGAAGTAAAATTGAATAGTCTGCTGAAATTAAATAACATGTCATGCTGCCATTAGCAGTCAGAGGGTAACAAACATTTTTTTTATTTAATTATGCTTAATTATCCTTGTAGCTCTCCGTAAGTTATCTAAATGGTAAAATAAATTAATACTCTGGTCAGCAATCCTACAGAGTGGAAAGTTGCGCAAAGTCACTCGCACGCTTCCTTTCTTTTCGGCTGGCACTTCCTTGCAGTCTTGCAGCCTCTTTTAACTATAGTAATGGTTTGTTATATAGACTGTAGATAATGATCTAACCAATGTACCAAATAAATGAATACATAGTTAATTAAGACTACGAACTGGCATGACAGAAAAACACCGATCACTATAGCGGTTGACCTTTTCTTATTTTTATATTTATTTTTACATTTTTGTTGCCTTTGCTCAGTTCCCCTCTTACATGTAAAAAATATCTCTTCTCTTTCAGGTATTTCACCAAATCAGCGATGTGCTCCAAAACTAAATGCATAAGTAAATAAGTAAATGAGTAACTGCAATCATAAGCACATTATAAAGTCACAGGACCAACAAACTTGGTTTTAATAAACTAAACTTACGTAAAAAAGCAAGACAAGACATGAATGTGTGCAATAAATAGGTGTCTCTCTCAGCCAGCACGTGAACAGCGTCGCGTCTTGCTCAGACAGTGCTGCTGCTAATAGTCCTGTTGAACTGCTGGGCTTGGGGGAGGCGGAGTAATGGCAAGGCAAGGCAGGAGGTGGCGCTTTGCATGGACTGTTTATGACGTTTACTGCCTCAACTCTAATGCCATAATAGTCCTGCAAGGTCCCGCCGTTTTGTTCTCTGATGTCGTATAGGTATTAAGATGCACTGGAATTGTGCGACGCGTGGAGGTGTTGTAGGGGAAAACTGGTGACTTCAGAGAGAGAGAGAGAGAGAGAGAGAGAGAGAGAAGGGGTGCTGAGGCCAGTAATTGGAGGTGTGTCTGGGATTCAGGTAGGTTTCCGTTCTGCAATTACCTGCCGCCCGACACTGCATACAGATGTTGTTGCTACGGCTTCTACTCTTCCTCGTCCTCGTCCTCGTCGTCGCCTTCCTCCGCCTTCTTCTTTCTCCTTAGACTTTTACACCTCTTTCTTTTCTTCTGTCCTTTCCTTCTTTTTTCGTATTTTCCTCCCTTCCTTTTCCTAGTCCTGTTTCTCCTTCTGTTTTCCATCCTTCTCCACCTTCTTTCGTCTTAAATTTTTGCACTTGTATCTTTTCTCCTGTTCTTTTTTTTCTTATTGTTCTCCCTTCTAGCCATTTTCTCGTGCTGTTCCTTCTTCTCTTCCTTCTCTTTTCTCCTTAGATTTTTACGTCTCTCTTTTCCCCTGTTCTTTATTTAATTTTCGCCATCCTCATTTTTCTCCCTTCCTCTAGTCCTGTTTCTCCTTCTGTTCCTTCTTCTCTTCATTCTCCTTCTTTCACCTTGGATTCTTACGCCTCCTTCCTTCTCGCCTTTCTAATCCTCTGTTCCTTCTCCTTCTCCTCTTTCTCTTTCATTCTCCTTAGATTTTTACGCCTCTCCTTTATCGCCTTCCTGGTCCTGTTTCTCCTTGTGTTCCTGTTCCCCTCGCCACGGCTTTAAAACAAGGAAATGTAACTCAGGCGGCCGCAGTATTAGTTTTCTCTGTTCGAATTGTCCCTGTCGATGAATAGGCGAGGCGGCCACGAAGCAGATAGAGCCAAAGCCAGCAATTCATTTAAGGATCACCTGGATAAACGTTTCAGAAGGGCTCGCGTGACATAGCCAACGAGAGCCAGAGTGGTTGTATTAGCATTTTCCTTGCCTGTGTGTGTGTGTGTGTTTTATTTACAAGTTTTCGTTCAGTTTATGTAAAGCAGTAATTGTTTTGTATGTGGTGTATTAGTTTGATATTTACTATTCTCTATCTTATTTACTTTTTATCATCACTATTATTATTATTATTATTATTATTATTATTATTATTATTATTATTATTATTATCATCATCATCATTATTGCAATCATGGATTCTCACTGACGGTGGAGTGTTAAAGGCAGAGCTTCGGCAGAAAAGAAGACATTGTTGTGTGTTTCTGTGCATGTAGTGAAGATTTTGGGAATAAAACAGACTGCAGAAGTAAGTAAAAAAAACTTCAGAGCCACAAAAGCTTTTCTTTCTTTCTTTTCCTTTTCTTTTCTCTTATTTTTTAGTCATATTCTTTGTCTTTTCTTGTTTATTTCTTTCTCTCTTTCTTTCTTTCTTTCTTTCCTTTCCTTTCTTCTTGGCCTTCTTCGTCTTATTCTTGTTATTGTTCTTATTTTTCTTGTTAGTCTTCACCACAATGTCACCGTCCTGTCCCTGCTCCCTTTCCTCCCTCCCTCCTTCCTCCTCCTCCTCCTCCTCCTCCTCCTCCTCCTCCTCCTCCTCCTCCTCCTCCTCCTCCTCCTCCTCCTCCTCTTCATCGTCGTGGCCTGCGATGCATCCCCGCCAGGCAACCACTGCCGTCACTCATTGTTGATTGGTATATTTCATGCCATTGTGGGTGAATCACATACAAATATTCAAACAAACGCCAGTCATCAGTCATCAGCAAATCATTAATTAGCACGACAAATGTCCCGTGAATGCAATCGAGCTAATTAACTCTGGCAGCAATTAATGACCCAATTAGTACGCTCGCTGACCCTGCTAATGATATTCAGACTGATAATCATTTGCAAACAACGAAGCATCGGCCGCCAGCACCCATGGACACTGCGCGGCCGACACGCCTTTGCTTTCCCGGCACACTGGACAAGCCACATTCTCCCCCTCCGCCAGACTTTCATATCAATGCACTTTGCAGTAATACAGTCAACTATCTAATACTGTGTCTTGATTTAAGAATCCTTCCACTGCGGTATCAACAGTTTACTGCTTTAAGAGCACGATACAAAATCTTCATAAGTACCTTCAAGAAAGAAAAGAATGGGTAAGAATAGATTTTCCAATATCTAGCCGGAATAATGCTGTAGAACTAAAAGAAGTGTTTCAGAATGGTTTGTAATTAAGAAACCAGAAATCATATAGTGAAAGGGTTAAGATCGTCGTCTTAAACATTTTATAGACATATCGCCTACATCTAACAGGCTGTAATGGAAGTCATTGCGGTTTCAAAGAATGTTATCATGCCTCTAATGATAGCTTCTGCACCATCAACAGGAAAAACACCCATGACAGCAGGACTAATCTCTGTGACATTTCAAGGAAGTCGTCAAGAGAAAAAAAAGAAGCGTTTAAGAATACGAACTTTCTGATCAGTCCCCGGCGTCCAAAACCTTCAGCTTCTTGGTTACTCTTTTATTCTTACTCCTGTTTCTTCTTTCTGTGTCTGTGGATCTTCCTGGCTTTGCGAAAAGTTATCTTGTGTTTTGGCTCAGTCAGTCGCAAGCGTCCAAAACTTTCAACTTCATGCCTATTCTTTCATTGCTACTCTTGCTTCTTGTTTCCGGATCTTCTGCGGATCTCTCTGGCTCAGTGAAATGTTGCGCTTTGATTTATAGCCATAGTCGTCCAAAACTTTAGCTGCTGGCTCTTATTTTAATTCCTACTTTTATTTCTTGTTTTTGAATCCACTGTACATGTCCCAATGAAATGTTACTGTCCTCTTCGTCAAAAACCCTCAACTTCTTGGCTGCTCTTCTATCGCGAAGTTTATCTCCCGTCATGATGCGCTGCTTTCAGATCACTTTGTGCGGGAGAAATTTGTGTCGGCTCGTGCACTGTGGGAACATCGGCTCTGCGTGTGATATTGATGCCGTGTATGTGTGTGTGTTTGTGTTTGTGTGTGTGTGTGGGAAGGAACGGCGCGTGGTGCACTCGTGTGTCTGACAGATTGGGCTTACCTGCTACTCGTATTTAATATCTCTCTTCGGTTCTCAATAGTTCCATCACCTTTTTTCCCATGTCTCTCTCTCTCTCTCTCTCTCTCTCTCTCTCTCTCTCTCTCTCTCTCTCTCTCTCTCTCTCTCTCTCTCTGATTATTTTTTCTTTTTTCATTTATATATTTTATCTCCCCTAATGCCAATATGGTTGCTGCTGCTAATGATGATATTCTCTCTTTTTCTATCTCATCCTCTCCTCTTCTCTTCTCTTCTCTCTTCTCTTGCTCTCCTCTCCTCTCCTCTCCTCTCCTCTCTTCACCTCTCTTCTCCTTTCCTTGCCTTTGGCTTCCTTTCCCCTCTCCTCTCTCCTCCCCTTCTCTTCCGTCCCTTTTCCTCTTCTATCATCCCCTTTCCTCACATTCCCAATCCTCTTCTCTGATTCATTCTTATTTTATTCACATTCTACGCTTCTCTTTCATTCTCCTCCTCCTTCTCTCCTCCTCCCCCTCCTCCTCCTGCTGCTGCTGTACCTTCGCTCTCACCTTCACGCCCCTCACGTCCTGCACCCGAGGCCTACACCACACTTTGATATCTGCACCACCTGAGCCAATTCCTCTTTGCCTTGTCCTCTTTCCTAGTCTCGTCTCGTGGCTTCAGTTTTGCCGGCTTGTTTTTTTTTCCTATTTTTTTTTCAGCAGCTATCTTTTCTGCCCCATATTACGGCCTTCCGGAGTGAGTTTTGAAAGGTTTTCTCTCCCCCACCACTTGTTAATCCACTATTGCAATACATAGTGGTCTTGTTTCCCCCCTCCGCCTCAGTGTCGACCTTTACTTTTCTCTACCTTTCTTTCTCTCTCTACGTGCGAACCGCCAACTCGTTCTCCTGTCACTGATTCTTCATCACCTTTCGTTTCCCTTTCGTTTCCCTTCGCCCAGCCTGTAGTTCACTTTGGTTCTTGCTATCCGTTGCCATCCCTTAACCATTCCTTGATATTTTGTGAAGGTTCTGTTGCATCATCGTCATTATTATAAGCTTCATTCTATCTTGTCTCATCTCTGCCGTTCGTTCATTACGCGGTACCTTCATAAAACCTCTTATTTTCTCTCTTCGGATGGAAAAGTGTGACTGTCTCTTCCTCACCAACAACAGTAATGAAGCCTCGATAAGGCCAGCAAAAGGATGGTGGATGATTACTTACTTGTAAAACTGAAGGACCGGAACTTAGATGTACTGTTTTCATCTCTGTTTCTGCCTCTTTCTGCCTTAATTTATCATTCACAGTTTGCCTTTCTGTTGCTTTTTTGTTATGTTTGAGTTCCAAAGAGTGGAAAGGAAAAAAACTCACGTGAGGTGTTGTTGTTGTTGTTGTTCTTGTTGTTCTTATTATTTTATTGTTATTATTACTTATTATTATTATTATTATCATTATTATTATTATTATTATTATTATTATTATTATTATTATTATTATTATTATTATTATTATTTTTATTATTATTATTTTTATTATTATCATTACTACTACTATTACTACTACTACTACTGCAACGACAACAACAACATCAACATCAGCATCACCAATTGAGACAGCAACAACAACAACAACAACAACAACAACAACAATAATAATAATAATAATAACTACTACTACTACTACTACTATTACTACTACTACTAGTACCATAATTACCACCACTACTACTACTACAGCTATTATTGACTTTTTTTTTCTCTCGTATATACGCATAAGCTACCAACCATATCAATACAAATACTGGTTTTCTTTCTTTTCTTCGTAGCACATATTCCATCTGCACTCCTTCCGCCGCCGCACAGTTTCCGCCATAACCATTACAATTGGCCGGCGTCACCACACAAACAGGTTGCAGCTTCCCCCTCTCGACCCACAACTGCCCATCAGCCTCCCTCGTCAGCCATTACTGGGCAATTAAAGCCACCGCCAGACCGCACTCGAGCCTCACGCAAACAGCCAGGTCGGACACTCGTTCCCTACATCGCCCATGCAGTCCCAGAGAGCGGCTTGGACAAGAAACTTGCGGGAAAACGTTCTGCTATATAGTTCTAAAAGTCTGGGATCTAGTACCAGCAGAGCAGCCGATTCCTAGTGATCAAAAGGGTTGTGAAATACATGTAATACGTTATTTGAATGCCAGGTTGTGAGGGCCACGAGGACTGCATGCAGGGTTGGTCTTCCTGAAATGGAGATTGAATTTATTACACTTTCAATCGTATATAGAAGTAGTTTGATGAACTGTATTTCTTTTTAACTTTTTTGGCATTTTTAAGCGACATTGAATTCTTTGGTGTTTTACTAGTGAAGGCAAAGGAAAGATAGAATTTTTCGTGGGTCTACCTCTCTGTGACGTGGAGACTAAATGCAATCGAATATAGAAGTAGTTTTGTCAGCGGTATTTTTTTTTTTTTTTTTTCTTTTTCCAGTTCTGCTAATATCTGAGCGGCATGAAATTTCCTGGTGTATTACTTGGAAGGCAAAGAAAAGAGCGTATTTTTCTGGGGACTTTCCTTCTACGACGTGGAGACTAGAATATTTTTTTACTACATTTTGTTTAACTTTGCTGCATTAATGCTACAGGTATTGGGTTTCCTGGTGTGATACTTGTAGAGTAAAGGAAAAATTGTAAGTGTTCTTTTTCATCGCCAACATAGCCTTTGCGTTTCTACTTAGTGTTAACTATTAGAATATATCTTGACGTGTAAAATGAAGAATATCATACATATTTGTATCGATATGCATCGCAAACACAACTATACATACATAAAACTAACAAAAAAAAAAAAGGCATACTCCCTACATATGCATTTACTTATCTTTACACACACACACACACACACACACACACACACACACACACACACACACACACACACACACACACACACACACACAAACAAACATTACTACTACTTCTGCTGCTACTACTACTACTATTACTACTACTACTACTTCTACTGCTACTACTACTACTACTACCCTATTAGTGTGTACTTAAACTCACAATCAGCAACAGCATCTCAACTCACCGCCATGCCAGATAACCAGGGACAGTGTGGTGGCTTGGAATCAGAGGGTTCCCGTGCAGGAGGTGAGGCAGGAAGCGAGTAGTGGTAATAGTGGTAACTTGTTTCTCCTCAGCGTCAGAGAAAGTTCCTTGTCTCGGAACAGTTGTTTCTCATTCCCGGAATATTAGACATGGAGATGCTGTCGTGAGTTTTTCGTGGTGTGTTAGGAGATGGAGAAGGGATGATACCTTTTTTTTTTCCAGTGCACTTGGACAGGAGAAAGCGTAGAAGTCCGAAAGGTAGTAGAGGTACGTAAGAGTTTTATTTTTTTTTTGGTAGCTTTACTTTATAGTTTTGGTGTTCTTTTTTTTTTCAAGTAAGTTTCTACGCCACGGGTAAGAATAAGAGTTAAAAATAAAAAGGGTCCACCGAAGATGTCAGCCCCGAAAGAGAATAACCCAGAGGGATATACAAAATTAAAATAAGTGTCTTGAAACCTTGAAACCTTTAATATTTTCGTATTAATTTATTGAAATAGGTGCCCGTTATTCCACTGACATTTGAAAAACCTCGTTACGCATCTCCATAATTAGAATGATAGTACAGTATATACTTTATGCATCCTGACATTTGTAATAATCAGAGCATAGTATGGTTTTTTATCGTCTCTCTCTCTCTCTCTCTCTCTCTCTCTCTCTCTCTCTCTCTCTCTCTCTCTCTCTCTCTCTCTCTCTCTCTCTCTCTCTCTCTCTCTCTCTCTCTCTCTCTCTCTCTCTCTCAATAAATAAATAAATAAATAAATAAAAATCTCGCGATGAAAAATTACTAAGCGTAACGTTAATATTTTGTTGAAGGAGGAAAGAAATCGCATCCCCACCAAATGAATGTGCAGGTTCCAATCCCTGAGGACGCTGCGGAACGAGCGCCCAAAATTACCTGATGCAGATTTAATTATTGCGGGAACTAATTGATTAATTTCCACCTAATAAATAGATTTCTTAAAAAGAAAAAAATAGTGACCAATAATTCCACACTAGAAAAAAAAATGAATCAGATGGAAAATAAGAATGAATCCTTAATCCTTTTCATTCTATAGCGTAACGTTTCTAGCACTGTTAAAGTTGCTTGCATGGAGACACACAAGAGAAAAGAGAGAGAATAGAAAATTATTATTATTTATTATTTTTTTTATGCTGCGGAAATATTGACGAGACCTTAGCATGAAAAAAAAAAAAAACTGTCTAAAAAAATTATCGATATTAAAGGGGAAAATACGTCAAGCATGAGAAGGGTTAACAGTGCCAGTCCATCTCATCTCCTCACTCTATTTCTTGTATGTTAATAAGGGTAAAACTGATAAAAAAAAGGTGCATTTCTGGTATTGAGAGCAAGACTCTCTCTCTCTCTCTCTCTCTCTCTCTCTCTCTCTCTCTCTCTCTCTCTCTCTCTCTCTCTCTCTCTCTCTCTCTCTCTCTCTCTCTCTCTCTCTCTCTCTCTCTCTCTCTCTCTCTCTCTCTCTCTCTCTCTCTCTCTCTCTCCATTCACATTGACTGTAAGATGACTCGCCTTTCACTCCATGTAATGTTTTCCTTTGCATGTTTCCCAATAAGTCTTAAGAGGTTCACGTCTTTCTGAGTCTTCAAGGGAATGTATGCCCATCCTTCTTCAGGTGACCTCTTATTCCGATCAATTTCTCTCTCTCTCTCTCTCTCTCTCTCTCTCTCTCTCTCTCTCTCTCTCTCTCTCTCTCTCTCTCTCTCTCTCTCTCTCTCTCTCTCTCTCTCTCTCTCTCTCTCTCTCTCTCTCTCTCTCTCTCTCTCTCTCTCTCTCTCTCTCTCTCTCTCTCTCTCTCTCTCTCTCTCTCTCTCTCTCTCTCTCTCTCTTCATAGATCACATGTTACTCAAGCTGGGAAAAAAATAACACCACACATCCCTTCCTTGTTTGGTTGCCTGTTACATCTCCACCAGGCAGTCACCGAGGCCACCACTTCCCCTTCACCTCCACCTGCACCATTTTCCACCTGTTCTTCCTCTCCAAATAAACCCACTGTTGCTTCCTTTCCTTTGTATCGCTACTCTGACTATCACCTCCTTTCTCTCTCTCTCTCTCTCTCTCTCTCTCTCTCTCTCTCTCTCTCTCTCTCTCTCTCTCTCTCTCTCTCTCTCTCTCTCTCTATTAAGTCTTCTTCCTCGAGTGTCCCTTTCTCTCTCCCTTTGTTTCTTTCTATGTTCCTCCTTCATCTGTCATCTACCCTCTGTTTGTGCCCTTCCTTTGCTTTTTTCAAACATCATTCTTCCTTATATATCCTTCCCCTAATGTCCTTCCTTCTTGTATCTGTACTTTCCACCTTCCTCCTGTCTTCTACTTTATCGCCTATCTTCCTGTACCGTTCCCTCCTTTTTTTTTCTTTTTTTTCCTGATTTCTTCTCTCGATCATCACCTCATTTTTTTCTCCTTCCTCCATTGACCCTCTTTCTCTCTGTCCTTTCCCATTTTCTTCGTCACCCAATTCTCTCTCTTATCTCCAGTTTGTCTCTATCAGGAGGAGGCAGTAGACACCTGCCGAAACGATAATTACTCCCAGTGAGGTCTAAAGCACTGTTCAGGGGGTGCTGTGAACTTATCATTAAACCCAGCTGTGACCTCACTGAACGTTTCCCTTTGTGTCTCACAACACAAGGGGGTAGTCACAACCTGCCCTCTAAAGACAACTCTCTTCCTCCACACAAAACTACAAGCACCTAATAACACACACACCCTTCACTCCAAAAATTTTAAAATTATGGCGACTCCTACACCAGCCTCGGAGTCCCCATCTGGGGAGGGGACCATAAATGTCCCCAGGTCGGACTGCCTTTCCGTCGACGACCCTAAGTGTCTTGACACCCCCCTCATCTTTTTCTTCATTAACTTCTGCAACATTCGCGGTCTAAGATCTAATTTTCAATCTGTAGAACACCACCTCTCCTCTTCTAAACCTCATCTTCTTTTCCTCACTGAAACTCAGGTGTCTGAGGCAACTGACAGTAGCCCTTTTCTGTTCCTTCCTACTTTCTCTATCCTCATTTTCGATCCAAAGCTGGATGCTGCGTTTACGTGCGCAATGACTTAACCTGCTCTCGTGCCCACGCTCTTGAATCTTCCGAGTTTTCCACCATCTGGCTACGACTACAGAGTCATTCTCATACTAAATTTATCTGTGCTGTATACCTCTCTCCTAACTCCTCTGACTATAAGAAATTCTTTGACTACTTAACTTCCAAAGTGGAGCACATTGTGACCCTCTTCCCTTTTGCAGAGATCTCCATTCTTGGAGACTTCAATGTTCACCACCAGCTTTGGCTTTCCTCTCCCTTCACTGACCATCCTGGTGAACTAGCCTACAACTTTGCTATCCTCCATGACCTAGAGCAATTGGTGCAACACCCTACTCGTATTCCTGACCGTCTTGGAGATACGCCCAACATTCTTGACCTCTTCCTGACCTCTAATCCTTCTGCTTATGCTGTCACCCTTTCTTCTCCGTTGGGCTCCTCCGATCACAATCTCATATCTTTATCTTGTCCTATCACTCCAATCCCTCCTCAGGATCCCCCTAAGCGAAGGTGCCTCTGGCGTTTTGCCTCTGCTAGTTGGAGGGACCTGAGGAGGTATTTTGCTGATTTTCCTTGGAATGACTACTGCTTTCGTGTCAGAGACCCGTCTTTGTGTGCTGAGCGCATAACAGAGGTGATAGTGTCTGGCATGGAGGCGTACATTCCTCACTCTTTTTCTCGTCCTAAACCTTCTAAACCTTGGTTTAACACAGCTTGTTCTCGTGCTATACATGATAGAGAGGTGGCCCACAAAAGGTACTTAAGCCTTCCTTCACCAGAATCTCATGCACTTTATATTTCTGCCCGGAACCATGCCAAGTCTGTTCTCCAACTAGCCAAAAACTCCTTCATTAACAGAAAATGTCAAAACCTTTCAAGATCTAACTCCCCTCGTGATTTCTGGCATCTAGCCAAAAATATCTCCAATAACTTTGCTTCTTCTTCTTTCCCTCCTCTACTTCAACCAGATGGCACCACTGCTATCACATCTATTTCTAAAGCTGAACTCTTTGCTCAAACCTTTGCTAAAAACTCTACCTTGGACGATTCTGGGCTTGTTCCTCCCTCTCCTCCACCCTCTGACTACTTCATGCCACGTATTAAAATTCTTCGTAATGATGTCTTCCATGCCCTCGCTGGCCTAAACCCTCGGAAGGCTTATGGACCTGATGGGGTCCCTCCTATTGTTCTCCGAAACTGTGCCTCCGTGCTTGCACCTTGCCTAGTCAAACTCTTTCAGCTCTGTCTGTCAGCATCTACCTTTCCTTCTTGCTGGAAGTTTGCCTACATTCAACCTGTTCCTAAAAAGGGTGACCGCTCTAATCCCTCAAACTACCGTCCTATTGCTTTAATTTCCTGCTTATCTAAAGTTTTTGAATCTATCCTCAACAGGAAGATTCTTAAACATCTATCACTTCACAACCTTCTATCTGATCGCCAGTATGGGTTCCGTCAAGGCCGCTCTACTGGTGATCTTCTGGCTTTCCTTACTGAGTCTTGGTCATCCTCTTTTAGAGACTTTGGTGAAACTTTTGCTGTTGCCTTGGACATATCAAAAGCTTTTGATAGAGTCTGGCACAAAGCTTTGATTTCCAAACTACCCTCCTACGGTTTCTATCCTTCTCTCTGTAACTTCATCTCAAGTTTCCTTTCTGACCGTTCTATTGCTGCTGTGGTAGACGGTCACTGTTCTTCTCCTAAATCTATTAACAGTGGTGTTCCTCAGGGTTCTGTCCTGTCACCCACTCTCTTCTTATTATTCATTAATGATCTTCTAAATCAAACTTCTTGTCCTATCCACTCCTATGCTGATGATACCACCCTGCACTTTTCCACGTCTTTTCATAGACGTCCAACCCTTCAGGAGGTAAACATATCACGCAGGGAAGCCTCAGAACGCCTGACTTCTGATCTTTCTAAAATTTCTGATTGGGGCAGGGCAAACTTGGTATTGTTCAATGCCTCAAAAACTCAATTCCTCCATCTATCAACTCGACACAATCTTCCAGACAACTATCCCCTCTTCTTCAATGACACTCAACTGTCCCCGTCTTCTACACTGAACATCCTCGGTCTGTCCTTTACTTATAATCTGAACTGGAAACTTCACATCTCATCTCTAGCTAAAACAGTTTCTATGAAGTTAGGTGTTCTGAGACGTCTCCGCCAGTTTTTCTCACCCCCCAGCTGCTAACTCTGTACAAGGGCCTTATCCGTCCATGTATGGAGTATGCTTCACATGTCTGGGGGTTCCACTCATACTGCTCTTCTAGACAGGGTGGAATCAAAAGCTTTTCGTCTCATCAACTCCTCTCCTCTAACTGACTGTCTTCAGCCCCTCTCTCACCGCCGCAGTGTTGCATATCTAGCTGTCTTCTACCGCTATTTTCATGCCAACTGCTCTTCTGATCTTGCTAACTGCATGCCTCCCCTCCTTCCGCGGCCTCGCTGCACAAGACTTTCTTCTTTCTCTCACCCCTATTCTGTCCACCTCTCTAACACAAGAGTTAACCAGTATTCTCAATCATTTATCCCTTTCTCTGGTAAACTCTGGAACTCCTTGCCTGCTTCTGTATTTCCACCTTCCTATGACTTGAATTCCTTCAAGAGGGAGGTTTCAAGACACTTATCCACCAATTTTTGACCACTGCTTTGACCCTTTTAAGGGACTGGCATTTCAGTGGGCATTTTTTTTTATTAGATTTTTGTTGCCCTTGGCCAGTATCCTTCCTACATAAAAAAAAAAAAAAAAAAAAAAAATGTTCTCTCTACTTTTTTCCTTCGAACATCTTTCCTCATTTCTCTTCTCCAATGTCCTTTTTCTCTACTATCTGTCCTTTTTCCACGTTCTCCGTCACCCAGTTCTCTCCAGGTTGCCTCCCCCGTTCTCTGTTCTCCTTTTCTTTTCTTCTTAGAACATCATCATCTCTCATTTCTCCTCTGTAGTGTCCCTTTCTCTCCTATTGGTCCCGTCCACGGTGCTCCTCTCCCTATCGTCTCTCCCTTATCTTCCCTTCAACTTCCACTGTCAATATCGTGTCCCTATAGTGCCTTCATTCACCTCCCTCTCCTCCTCCCCGCAGCTCGGTCAACCCAGCGGCCAGGACAATGTCTTCACCAGGAATTAATCTGACCAGACTCCTCCCTGCGCTCTCTAACGGCAAGATTGGATGGTTGGTTGTGTGTCCATCATAGGGAATTACGTGTGTGTGTGTGTGTGTGTGTGTGTGTGTGTGTGTGTGTGTGTGTGTGTGCACTTATTCACTAAAGCAACAATAGTTTTCAGGAATATATGCAAGCAATAAGGAGACTGCAAAATGCCAGGTAAAGCACCCAAGGTGGGCAGCTCTTGAACTCATCGAAGGCGGTTCCTACGACTATACAAAGCCGTTCATGATGAGCGTTTTAGCATATCAAAGCGATACTAATCGAGTTTGTGTTCATCTTTCAAAATCACTCACCCCTAGCCCAAGGCATCTAAATACAGAGGCGAAAAATTTTATAGTTTGCAATGTTATTGTGATTACAAACTAAAGTAAATGTATGTTTCACAACAAAGAGACATTATGTAAGTTTGGTGTTGTATGTATTCGCAAAGCAAATGTTTGTAATCGAACCAAGACGTGTAACAGGATGGTGCAGTACGATAACTTGGCGCTCTGGTAGCAAATGTCATGGTAGGAACTGAGTACAACACACACAAGTAAGTTACAATCACACACACACACACACACACACACACACACACACACACACACACACACACACACACACACACACACACACACACACACACACACACATTTTAGTCATGAGGCTGTGAAGCGTAAAGGAGCAGTAGGTGGAGTGTGTGGAGAGGCGCTGCCGGAGTTTGAAGGGAGGATCTGCAAGGACTAGACTCCTACAAACTTCAGTGAGGGATGTGTGGCCCTCGTGTCTCCTCGCCTGGCTGGGTTTGTCTGCCAGAGGGAGCGCTACACATCGCCAGGCCCCAGGCTCACACGAGGGAGTTGCCATTTCCGTCTTAGCGCGTGCTGCACATTACTTTGATAGCTGTTTACACTTTAGCCTTCAGGGGTTCGCGGGGCCAGAAATGCCACTGTATTAATGGCTGTTATCCACCACCTGGCAGAGTTATTAGTAATTTCTTTATGCTGCGCCGTGTGTTGGTTAATTCTTGATATTTTAGGTAGTTTTCACGGTTATTGTCAAGACCTGATGTGAGTGAAGGAGTGAGTGATGCAAATGGTGATGAATCACCTCAACACTTGCGGCATATTAAGTTGCCGGAAGTATCAGAGGTGTATGTTTCATACAGGGATTGCCACGTGTAGATCTGGTGGCTTCTTGTAGCTTTCCATATGTTATGTTCATATACGATCATGTGGTTGCAGCAGCCAAGAAATACACAACAAATAACTTCAAAGGTAAATAGAATATTGACGGTTTGAAAACTTGAAGGCGTTATACAACAAATATAATGCATGAAAAAGAGAGGAAGAAAAGAGTACTTTTCTTCCTCTTGAAGTACTTGCAGTGACAATAGTACAGTGTGTTAAATTAAATGACCACAAATGGTTCCCTGAAATGTACAGAAAGGTCACGTGTATCAGACAATTCGACATTTCCCTTCCTTTTCCTTTGATGTAGTGCAAGTGATGGTAGTGATGGTGGTGGTGGTGGTGTTGGTGGTGGTAGTGGTGGTGGCAGTGGCGGTGCAGTGATGGAATCTTGATGGATAAACAGCGCGTGCAGTGACTTCCATTCAGACAGGTAGTTAGAATTTTGGTAAATTTCATACAGAAAAGTTGAAAGGTCACCTACATTTTGAAGGAAGATTTTTTTTTTTTCATTTGTGTTGTAGTACGTGCCTGGTTTGTTCCACCACCACTGTGTGTGTGTGTGTGTGTGTGTGTGTGTGTGTGTGTGTGTGTGTGTGTGTGTGTGTGTGTGTGTGTATGTGTGTGTGTGTGTGTGTGTGTGTGTGGAATAATTTTTTTCTTTGTGTTCAACATATGTTTTTTACACTAATGCTCCCAAGCTAGAGAGTATTTCCTACTCAGAAGCGCAATGCTTTGTCGGTATTATGCGCCAAAGAAATACAAAAATTTTATTGATTTTAAATGTTAGAAACTATGAGGCCCCGTAAGCTTAAAGTTTATGATTCGCTGTTGTATTTTGTTGTTGCTTTTTATGCATTTTCTTTTATTGATTTTTATATATTTTTATATTTTTTTATATTTTTATATTTTTATATTTTAATCATAAATTAAACTAAGCTTTTATACTTTTGAATTGAGTTTTCTTAGTTTTTTATTCACTTCTATTTACTTTTGTGTTTTATTTTAGGTACTCATATATAAATTCATTGAAATTATTTTATTTATCTCTATCTGAAACTTATGCAAAAGATTTTAAAGCATTCCGAAAAGCAAAAAGACTAAGCATTCCATCAATAATACTGACGGAGGAAGAAAGTATGACGCCCCGCCCATTAATTATTCCAAGCCTTAGTCCAGTCTTGGATCGGGGTCACACTCAGCAATGCCATTTTGATAATCCGGAAACCTTTACTTATTTATTCCCCGAGTGGAGCGAGGGGGTTTTAATTTTGTTACCGCACATCTCTACAACCCACCGCTTCGCCTGGCCCCTGAAAGGTACAACGATGATTTGGCCAGGAGCCCCTTTTGGTGTCCATCGCATATAAAAATTGCGATTTCATTCTCGGAAACACTTCCTATTAAGTAACTTCTGACGGCGCATGTTTCTTATTTACATTTCTTCGTCAGACCCACCGTTTTGCTGTACTTAGCATATTTCGATTTATCGGCATGTGAGCGTTCTGCCTCGCTACTAGCGCAACTATTGCCTCATCACCACAGATCGAGCTCGAGTGCGCAAAATGCGCGAATTATTTGTCATAGTTCACTTCATTTACGGGATAGCCAGTTTTGGTTGATACCTTCAGACTCAGCAGTGAATGTAGAATCAAGATGTACTGTATAAACTTGACAAAAAAAAAAAATGGTATTGCGACGAGTTGAATTGTGAAGACGTTAAAAATGTTATAACATGTTTTACCTATGCTCGCTATTTTCAACAGTTTATCATTGAATAATGAAATATATTATTACATTACGCATGAAAAACTCTCGTGAACATTATAGTGTGATCAGAATGCAGATAAAGCTCCACATATTGAAAACACAGAATCAATTATAGCAACATGTCACCATCACGGTGGAGCGACACTTGGCGTGATGGTTGGTGGCAGGAGAGAGTCCTGGGTAGGGGACGGGGTAGCAGCGACACAGCGGAAACCTTCCAGAATTATATATATATATATATATATATATATATATATATATATATATATATATATATATATATATATATATATATATATATATATATATATATATATATATATGAAGGACTGGAGAGTGAAAGACGATGAGAATGTCGTATAGGACAAAGACAGCAACACTGATGTCGCTGATGTCATTATGTATGTTTTATTTTTCTATTATTATTATTTTTTTTTTCATTTTGCTTTTTGTTATGGCTTGTCTATGTTAATTTCCTCCGCCCCACACACACACACACACACACACACACACACACACACACACACACACACACACACACACACACACACACACACACACACACACACACACACACACACACACACACACACACACACACACACACACACACACACACACACACACACACACACACACACACACACACACACACACACACACACACACACACACACACACACAGCCTTAACGTAGCCAACACAGTTCCTTATTCAGTGCAATTAGAAGTTATACCAGATACTTTATTTCATGTTTACGTCCTTTTAAGCTTTGGAATTTTTTTTTTTTTTTTGTTATTTGTCGACTGGATTTTTGTTTTACGGTATGTATATTAATTATTGGAACGTTTAATTACCACAGTGTTTCTTGCCCTTTGCTCCTTTACTCAGCTGTGATGCACTGTGTGATTTCATATGCTGTGATACTTTGTGGGGCATACTTCATAGATATCTCTCTCTCTCTCTCTCTCTCTCTCTCTCTCTCTCTCTCTCTCTCTCTCTCTCTCTCTCTCTCTCTCTCTCTCTCTCTCTCTCTCTCTCTCTCTCTCTCTCTCTCTCTCTCTCTCTCTCATCCACCCACCCATCCACTGAGACATCCTCACCGACACTCCCTACCATCACTCCACCATCCAGACTAGAAATGCGTCACTTACAAGGACCTGCTGACGCTCTGATGGTGACCAGTGAGGGCGAGGGAGTTACACTGTGATGAAGTGAGAGAGTTGACGGGTAAGGAAGAGTGGCCGGGGTTGATGTGTGCTAAGGCGGCGGGAGGGAAAGAAGGGGAAGACAGGGAAAGGCCGATTAAGGAAGGTTGTAAGGATGAATAGGGAAGGAGGGTGGCAGGAGATGGACAGGAACTGGAGATTGGAACGTGTGGGGTTGACAGGAAATGTAGTTGTTAGCCTAACGAAAGGAGCAGAGAGAGAGAGAGAGAGAGAGAGAGAGAGAGAGAGAGAGAGAGAGAGAGAGAGAGAGAGAGAGAGAGAGAGAGAGAGAGAGAGAGAAACACGGATATGCATTTAAGAGTATCAAGGAAGATGGTATGAAGAGTTTTGTATTGTATTTAAGAGGAAAATAAGAAATAAATACATGTTATAATGGAGAGAGAGAGAGAGAGAGAGAGAGAGAGAGAGAGAGAGAGAGAGAGAGAGAGAGAGAGAGAGAGAGAGAGACGTACCATACCTAGTGTATCCATACAACTTGAAACTGTTTCTCCC
Source organism: Scylla paramamosain (assembly GCF_035594125.1). NCBI lineage: Eukaryota > Metazoa > Arthropoda > Malacostraca > Decapoda > Portunidae > Scylla > Scylla paramamosain. The sequence goes on along the minus strand of NC_087151.1, from coordinate 38,220,984 downwards.
GTCAGAATAGATAACGTGAAGTGATATTCGTTGCATTCACATGAAAAGGAAATATATGAACACGGTTTCCAGTTCCATGACATGACTGATCTAGAAAAGATATGATAAATAAAATGTATCAGTATTCCTAGAAACAGGGAATCTAGATTTTGTATATCTACCGTCGCGTTTCAAATTTTCACTTGCCATGATATTTTTGTGGTTATGAGTACATAGTAGTGTGCGTATAGCGACTGCAATGTTACGTTACTCGGCATTGCTCCCTCCCAGTAGTACGTAGTGTGCCACAGTCTGGCCCAGCTCGACCGTAACGCTATTCAAGCGCTAATATCTACGCGGCCGATCATAACGAAATTAGCACCATATAATAGCACAACTCAATACACTTTATGATATAGCTTTCATCTCTTCTATTGGGTGAGGTCAATGGATAACTTGCAAAAAAGTAGAATGGTGTCGAAAATGGGATTTCGTCTGTTTCCTGCAAAATTCAACAAGTTTCTTTTGTTTGAACAAGACCGGACACCATACCACTGAACGTAGAATGAAATTTACCATCCAACCGTATATAGCACAACTATTTGGCTCTCGCAAAGTTTGAGCTAGAGTGATTTGAATATTAGGCAAGTTCTCGATGTGCGTCGTGCTTCCAGTGCTGCATTACTGACAGCTTCGCTCGTCAATCGCTTTATAGTATTAGTACATTGCAGAGAAATAGCAGTAGCCAAGGGTTGAATATTACTCGCTAACCTTTCTGATGTCTTTCAATGCTCTCCTTCATCTTCTTCATGGACTTTTCAGCATTTTACATCGATTATTTTTAACTGGTTCTAGTAGAGTACAAAAGTGTAGCACTGTGATAAGTGGTGCGTCAACATGAGAATATAAGGGAGGCAGAAAGAAGCCAGCACGTGGCAGTACCTGGATAAAACATACATACCCACTTACCATCACTCTCCATTGATCTATGGAATATTTCAAAGCTCCCTACTGACTTGATATCAACAATCTGATCATTGAGTTTATACCGTTCATCTACCACCCTCTTCGGTAACCAATATCTTACTGTCTCTTTGAAAAATGCCAAGGCTGGATACTTGCCTCTAGCTTCTATTTTACATGTAAGCAAGACGAGTGAAAAGCCTGCAAATGCTGTGAAAACCAAGCAAAATCATAAAATAAACACGAGCAAGACAGCGAGTCATTTGCAGGAAGGTAATCGATCTTCTTTTCTTTAGAAAGCGGAGCGAGAATGATGTAAAGGAACTGGTAGTGTTCACCTTCACGGACTGCACGCCTTTGACAACTGCTATCAGAATTTTATAAAGTTCAGCATAAATTTTGCGTGGTGTTTGCCTTTGAGGAAGAGTCGTGGCTGAATCTTGGAAGCTTCCTTGATGGCATGTTTAGTGTACGAATATCAGAGAGAGAGAGAGAGAGAGAGAGAGAGAGAGAGAGAGAGAGAGAGAGAGAGAGAGAGAGAGAGAGAGAGAGAGAGAGAGAGAGAGAGAGAGACTGATTGACTGACTGACTACTATATCTACATACAAAATATGACTATGTGTAGGACGAGGGGAGCGAGGGTTAGATATAGGGACACAGCAGTGGTGTTGTAATCTATTTTATTAACGTTCTGCTGCACAAATATTGTTTTTTCCTCAGTTTCGTCACTTTTTTTTTTTTCACAAAGCCCTCCCTCCCTCTCCCACGCACTCCCATCCTTTCCCTGTTCATCACGTGCCGTGTATAACCGCACAGAATAGTTGATCCTGGAGGCAAAGTCAGACAGTACTCATGCTTATAACGTCCCTTTGTTACTTTTTTTTTTTTTGACCGCCAATGTAATTCGTGATTTTATCTTAAAATAGAGAGAGAGAGAGAGAGAGAGAGAGAGAGAGAGAGAGAGAGAGAGAGAGAGAGAGAGAGAGAGAGAGAGAGAGAGAGAGAGAGAATGATTTCTAAGGTTCTCATAGGTGTCTGTTTTCTACTGATGGTGCTGAATAATGATTCCACCACTTGCAAACCCTTATATCTTAAACTAGAACCAATAAAAAAGATAACTATGTGTTGGAATGTTTCTGAGTAAATTCCATACACAGATAAGCAGACATACATACGAGTACATACCTCCAGTCAGACAGACGGAGAGCTAAACTGGCAGAGGGGAAAGTAAGAGAGAAAAGGGGGAGTGATGGCAGCGGATGGAGGGATAAAGGCAGGAACCATTTTCAGCACTCAAACAAACAGTGGAATAGGTAAGTCTTCCCTATCGGTCCTCCCTCCACCCCATGCCTTCCACAAACTCCACTCCTTCCCTGCCCTTCCCTTCACCCCATGCCTGCCCCTCCCTCCACCCCATTCCTTCCCCTCTCTCTCTACACCCTGCCTGCCCCTCCCTCCACCCCCTGACTCGCTATCCCTCCACGCCCTGCCTGCCTCTACCTTCGCTCCCTGCCTGCCCTTCTCTCCACCCCTTGCCTCCCCCTTCCTCCCAATCCCACCATCCCTCCCTACCTCCATCAATATAACTCCTCTACTTTGTATCTCCCTTTTCGCCTCCCTTTCTCTCTCCCTCCCTCTCCTCTATTTCTCTCAATGTCTTTCCCTTTTCCCCTCTCTCCTCTATCTCTCTCTATTTCTCCCTTCTTTCTCCTGTTTTCAATCTTATGTACATCCACTGTTGTTTTTCCTAAGTACATGCTTGACTGTGTATTTCTGTTTCTGTTTGCCTGATTTTCCGTCTGGTTATCTGCCATCCTCTGTCTTTTTTTTTTTTTTGTCTACCTGTCAATTATTTTATTTATTTATTTATTTATTTTTTACTTGCCTGTCTCCGTGTATTGTGTTCCAGCCTGTCTCTGTATGTCTGTGCGTCAGCCAGTCCGCATGCCTCTCTCTCTCTCTCTCTCTCTCTCTCTCTCTCTCTCTCTCTCTCTCTCTCTCTCTCTCTCTCTCTCTCTCTCTCTCTCTCTCTCTCTGTTCCCTCCACTTTGTTAACTCCCTTATCCAAACGCTTGCTTTCCTCCCCGCTTCCCTCCCTTTACCTTTACCACCCCTCCTTCTCTTCCATTCCCTTTCCATTTCCTCCCACACGCTTCCCTTCCACATGTGGCGGAGCGACACACGGAGAAACATTGTATTATAGTTACCTGGAAAAGTTGACAAGTGTAAGAATGACGTTGTTGGTGTGTTTGTTTGGCTGATAGGACACTTGTGGTTACGTGAAGGAGAGAGAGAGAGAGAGAGAGAGAGAGAGAGAGAGAGAGAGAGAGAGAGAGAGAGAGAGAGAGAGAGAGAGAGCAGTGAGTCGCAAGCACGTAAAGTGGCCTCCACAAACCGGTAGCAAAATTTATTGATTAGGTTACTACATATAAACTGGATGTGAATAAATATTTGTACGTGATGGTGTACGCATTTATTGGGAGGGGGTGAAGGGAAGGGGGAGTTGAAATATCGGCCAGATCCACAGCAAGGCGAGGTACACACACACACACACACACACACACACACACACACACACACACAAGGTAGCTATTTTTACTTTCTAATTTCGTTACTATTACATAATGTATCGTGCCTTCATGATATAGGAATAAAATCACTATCTGTGTAACCTTTGAATGAATACAGAACTAATGAATCTGACCTCTACCAAAATGTCAATAATGCACAAAATAGATTAAGCAACGACAATATCAACATCTTCCTCAGCAGCAGCAACAACAACAACAACAACAACAACAACAACAACAACAACAACAACAAGAAAGAAAGAAAGAAAGAAAGAATATAAGTATAAAACAACAACAACATACTCGTATATGAATACATAATAAAACACACACACACACACACACACACACACACACACACACACACACACACACACACACACACACACACACACACACACACACACACACACACATGGAATTATACTGACTACAGAGAGAGAGAGAGAGAGAGAGAGAGAGAGAGAGAGAGAGAGAGAGAGAGAGAGAGAGAGAGAGAGAGAGAGTGGGAGTGGAAAGATTGGACTCGTAACCTTGAATCACACACACACACACACACACACACACACACACACACACACACACACACACACACACACACACACACACACACACACACACACACACTCAATCTTGGCCAACGCATTTTCATCAGCGATTTCACTTCCAGCTTTTCAATTACCGTCTTAGCAGTTCGCACTTTCGTTGCTGTCATCAAGGTGAAAGGCGAGTGTTTGCATTCGTTACGAGAAGCCGAGCCGCGTAGTGTCTGGGTGCATCAATCTCAGGACCACAGACCAACACGGAACAGTGAGCCAGGCTATGAGGTGTGTCCGTATTTCAACTCTTACACCACACAGAAAAAATAATGGTGTAAATGAGAATTGTATCTGCCTGTGTATCTCTGTTTTCTCTCTCTCTCTCTCTCTCTCTCTCTCTCTCTCTCTCTCTCTCTCTCTCTCTCTCTCTCTCTCTCTCTCTCTCTCTCTCTCTCTCTCTCTCTGTAGTCAGTATAATTCCATTGTGTGTGTGTGTGTGTGTGTGTTTTATTATGTATTCATATATGTTGAAAATTTTGAGACGCGTGCAAAGTGTTATTACTTGTACTGTGTTGGTATTGATCCAGAACATACGCTGAACAAGTTACTGAAGTGGACGAGTAAATAATTAATGATCAGGAGTCAACAGGGAGCTTTAAATGGAGATTAGTAAGACTTATGGATAGGAATGATAAATGGCCATAGGTACGTATGTTTCATATGTACAAGGACTACTGCGTGTATGGTGGCTAATGAATTTTTATGGCTTCCCTTATTTCCTTGTTAAATACGTTCTTATGATCCGTTAATCACGCCTTTGCCGATAACGTCCACTTAGTGTTGACAGTTGTGTGCGTCGCTTCGTCTTTGGGCTTCACTTCATTGAAAGACTAAGTATGTGTCGTTGCTGATCAGATTATGAAAAAAAAAAAAGGGAAAAAGAGGAATAAAGTCGCAAAATTTTGAGACAGTATAGATGAGAAGCCGAGAAGGATATGATGAAGGAATAGGTGAGGCTCTATACATATTGTCTGTATATACATTAATTGAAAGGAACCACAGATTAGAGTTTTATTTTATTCTGTTAAACAAAATACTTGACATTAAATATATATATATATATATATATATATATATATATATATATATATATATATATATATATATATATATATATATATATATATATATATATATATATATATATATATATATATATATATATATATATATATATATACGAGTATATATATAATATTGTCTGTATATACATTAGCTGAAAGGAACCACAGATTATCAGTTTTTTTTATTCTATTGAACAGAATACTTGACATTTAAAAATAAATAAATAAAACACTAATCAGTCCAGTGAAACACAAAGAAACATCTAATTATTATGAATGTATTTGGATAATCATGATATCAGAACCACAAAAGTAAACACAATACTGGCCACTCCCCACACACACACACAAAAAAAAAATAAATAAATAAATAAATAAAATGAAATAAATAAATGAATAAATAAATAAACAAAACACCAATCAATCCAAGCACATTTATGAGATCATGTAAATAGTATGAGTGTGCATGAATAATTATGATACCAGGACCAAGAGCATGTTCTTTATATATATATATATATATATATATACGAGTATATATATATATATATATATATATATATATATATATATATATATATATATATATATATATATATATATATATATATATATATATATAGTATATATATATATTATATATATATATATATATATATATATATATATATATATATATATAAACACTAGTCGAGATGCTGAGTAGCCATTCACGCAGGTATTCAATGAACGGCTGTCAATTATTTCTACCGTCGGGGTGAATTATATAGAATCGTGGCAATGTTGCAGCGTGAACTTTCAGGAACCAAGTGGTCACGCAGTCACCTGTTCATTCTATCTTCACCTTTCCCGCTCTTCAGCTTGGTCTCTTAGGTGTTGTTACTTATGCACGACAATCAATTTCTTATGTCGCCATAGTTTTTTTTTTTTTTTCTTTGAGCTTTTTTTTCATTATTACGTTAGTATTTTATGATCACATTGGCATGGTGGTGGTTTGGGGCAGCTTTTAATATTGATAATAATGTTTAATACGTAAGTTACTTCTTGACTCTCTCTCTCTCTCTCTCTCTCTCTCTCTCTCTCTCTCTCTCTCTCTCTCTCTCTCTCTCTCTCTCTCTCTCTCTCTCTCTCTCTCTCTCTCTCTCTCTCTCTCTCTCTCTCTCTCTCTCTCTCTCTCTCTCTCTCTCTCTCTCTCTGTGTGTGTGTGTGTGTCTGTGTGTGTGTGTAACCGGTAGTGGTGATAATACGATTAGTGGCGATGGTGGTGGTTGAAAGGGCGTTCTTCGTAATAGACCTCCCTTGATTTTCTTATTTAACTAAGCGTGATCTGGCACATACGACCTCCACTCCGGCTCATATTGGACTGGGTGAGTGAAAGTGAGCCGTGGGTTCAGCCTTCAGGCTTAGCTTTGGAGTATAAACATAGCCAGACGTGTTTATGTATACTGCTGTTAATAATTTTTTATTCGCTACATTTATTCTCACCTCCAAGCCTCCGAAAATAGAAAGAAACAACCATCTAGGTTTTTAAATAATGCATTCATAATTGTAGCTAATATGTTATTTGCTGATGTAATATTATATATATATATATATATATATATATATATATATATATATATATATATATATATATATATATATATATATATATATATATATATATATATATATATATATATATATATATATATAATATATATATATTGTGTGTGTGTGTGTGTGTGTGTGTGTGTGTGTATATGTGTGTGTTTGTGTGTCAGTCTTCGATCTAGTGATTTTAGAGCTCATGACACTGTTGTTAGTTACTATTGCTTCTAAAGCTGCCACAAGAGTAGATTTATTACAAATGAAACGATAAGCTTATGAATAGACAAAGGTTGGGGGAAAAAAAAAAGACAATCATGAAGCAAAAATCCACATATAAAAGTTGCTCTGCTTACTTTACAAAACCAAATTTGTCAACAAAGTAAACTGACGGAGAGACACTTGCAAGAAAAAACTGACGTATCCAGCAGAAAAAAAGTTTAGTTAGCAGATGAGTGAAGGTATAAATGACAGGGAGTCCTAAAATGCAACAAAACTGCATAACATTTCACGTTGATGACGGTGAATGTAGTGCCGCACGTATAATAATTTCCTACGTGTTTGACAGCACAAAGGTAGATATATTTTTTGCCTTCAGTGTGGAAAACATGGATAATGCTACGCAGAAATATTGCGTTACTGGGAAAAATGATAAAAGCATTGTAATTGTCACCATTACGAAAAATTATATGGATTATGACAATAAATATAGGTTGTGTGTACGTGAGAGAGAGAGAGAGAGAGAGAGAGAGAGAGAGAGGAGAGAGAGAGAGAGAGAGAGAGAGAGAGAGAGAGAGAGAGAGAGAGAGAGTACTAAAACATTCAGGTGCAGCTTAAACTTGAACCTTTTGGATCATTCCGTGTCGCTTAGTCTGACTGCCATGGGATTTAGGCGACGCATCCTCCACTCGGCACATTATCATTTCATCTTCTTCATTATTACGGCCTTCATCGGTGACATTTGAATGAGAAGCACTGGTATTTGAGAAACATGTGTCTATCCTTTACGTTGACTAGCAAGGACTAGACATTCCAGCTTCATAAGAAACTTGTATTGTTTACGAATGAGATGAGGGTTTGGGGTCTTGACTAGGCTGGAGGTTCCTATGCTGCAGTGATACGGGAGAAATAGTGTGATATATCATTGAGATTTTTGGCAGTGTTTTTTTTGTTGACTTTTTTTTTTTTTTACCTCTGTTTATAGTGTGACATCCGTGGAATTTGTCAGAGTGTCTTCTGTCAAATATGTTGTGGTAGTGTTATTTTAGTAGCTGTGATTATAATACCCTTTTGAGTGACCTGGACAGTGGCTAGATCAGGATAAATTCACGTCACACTGCCAGCTCCTAATAGGTTTGTTTGCCGGCAGCAGCAGCCCAGATTTGGGACAATAACTCTTTATGTGGCAGTCATTGCCACAGCACTGATGGTGTCGAGTAATTGATGGGGAAAAAAAAAATATTGCGCATCACTTTTCTTTTCCCCCAGTTTTGGTTCGTATGGCATGAAGGTTTTGGTTGGTAAAGGTAATTACTACAAGCGTGTCCATGTCCATGATATAATCCTTGTCTCCTCGTCACTCAAACTGCGAAGGTTTCTGCTAAAGAAGTGTTGTTATGTTTTTGTTGTTGTTATTATTTGTTTTGTTTGTTTGTTTGTTTGTTGTTGTTGTTGTTGTAGTTGTACTTGTAGTTGTAGTTGTTGTTGTAGTTGTTGTTGTTGTTGTTGTTCATCTTCATCTTCATCTTCATCTTCATCTTCATCTTCATCTTCTTCGTCTTCTTCATTCACGAATCAGTTCCTTTTCGTCTTCTTCATTCACGAATCAATATTCTCATTGTGTCGGTCTTGTACGTACAATTTGCTTACCTTCTTTCATATTCATTGTATTGTCGTCACTCACTCATTTCTGATGCCGTAATAATTCTTAAGCATGAAATTAATAGTCCCCCATTTCTATGCCTTTCCACGCTGTGAGTGATGCATGAAATCTCTAAGTCCAGCACACACCAGGCAGAAAATCGCCAACTCACCGTGTAATGTTAATTCACTTCTTGGAAAATCTTATGTCGTGGTGAGTGAGGAATGGTAAGATGACAAAATGAACCACACTTTCGAAAGTTTTTCACGAACGAATGGTGTGCAGTGTTAGCGTCTTTAGTCTCTATGAATGTCGCGTTACATTCTTATCTTTACTTTTTTTTTCAGGGTTATGTGACACTAAATGACGTGATCGTTTAGATTAATGGCATTAGATTTCGATAAACCGAAGATTTTTTTTCTTTTTTGTAATTGGAAGAGTAGTGTTTGCAGCCTTGCGCTCTCTTAACTTCGTATATCCCATTATATATATATATATATATATATATATATATATATATATATATATATATATATATATATATATATATATATATATATATATACGAGTATATATATATATATATATATATATATATATATATATATATATATATATATATATATATATATATATATATATATATATATATATATATATATATATATATACGAGTATATATATATATATATATATATATATATATATATATATATATATATATATATATATATATATATATATATATATATATATATATATATTTTTTTTTTTTTTTTTTTTTATTTATTTATTTTTTTTTTTTCAGGATTATAATGACATTCTTGATCCTGCTGTTGCTAAAAAAAAAAATATCTGGTTGTTACAAATTGATGGCGTTATATTTCGGTAAAATTAAAAGTTTTGGGAACGGAAAAGTATGTAATATTATTTTCTTTAGTCGCTTTGAATTTCGTAAAACTCATTATATTTTCGGCTTTTCAGATATATAGTTGCGCTGTGAGAAATTGCGTGATTGTTACAAATAGATGACATTAGATTTCGGTGAAATGAAGAGATATGAGAATGGAGGTGTGTAGTATTGCCTGCTGTGGTCTCTCTGAGTAGCGTATATTTCACTATGTTCTTTACTTTGAGTTATACCAGTGTATCGTATTCTCATTCGCTGCAGAGTGGAGTGGCGTATTTGTTATAAATTTGGTACATCAAAGTTGATAAAGTGAATAGCAATGGTAGTGGTGAAGGCAGCCGAGTTTCCTGTTTTAGTACTTTTGATCCCAATGCATGTTAATATTACTCGCTTTATGTCTCAGTTATAGGACGCTTTTCATTCGTGGTGTAGGAAATGACCTGCTGTTATGAATAGATCATTACATTGATTTCAACGTAATTCATATTGCATAAATGTGTAGTGTTACCTTGTTTTTTGTCTGTGACCCTAATACATGTCATTGTAGTCTTTAGTGTCTGGCTTATAAGGCGCATTTTCACTCGTCTTGAGGGAACTTTGGTGATGGTTATAAAAAGAAGAGTGTATTGATCTCTGTGTAATTTTTATTGCATTCAGGTTTAATAAGTTTGTTTACTCACTCTGAACTTAATATATCTCACTGTTGTGATGTATTTGATGTATATAAGGCATGTGACATTCATTTTGCAGGAAGTTTAGTGTTGGTTATGATTATAAGAGGGTAATGGATTCAACATAATTTGTGTTGCGTTAAAGTTTAATATTAGTTTATTTACTCCATTCTGAATTATCTTACTGTTGTTCTATATTTCTTGTTTATAAGTTGCATTTTATTCGTGTCGCAGGAAGATTTTAGCCTACACGTTGATCAGCTAGTTGTTTTCAAGCTTGATTTATATCTATTTAGTCTCCATGGAGGCAATAAATTTCATGATGCAATAGTAGCGCGATGGCTGAAGTTATATATATATATATATATATATATATATATATATATATATATATATATATATATATATATATATATATATATATATATATATATATATATATATATATATATATATATATATATATATATATATATATATATATATATATATATATACTCGACATTCATTTTGCAGGAAGTTTAGTGTTGGTTATGATTATAAGAGGGTAATGGATTCAACATAATTTGTGTTGCGTTAAAGTTTAAT